>NC_091121.1:163473133-163585633 GCF_040183065.1 Periplaneta americana
ATTTAATAGGCAGGTAAAGTGTGGAATAAGAAATTGATAGAGGATGTAATAAGAAGAAGGAAGGAGTGTAATGACAAGGACAAGAATGGAATAGGAAATATGTTGACATAAAGAGGAGTGTCTCATTTGGAGAAGAAGAAAATGAGAACTAAGATAAAATGATGGAGAATATAAAATGAGTAGAAATATGAAGCCATGTGAATGAAGATGATGTAAGAAGGATAGTAAATATTAAATGAACATAATGATACAAAGTGATGGTGGGATGGAATGAAATGATTAGGCAGAGTACGACAATGAGGAAGGGATACAGTGAATTAATGACAATTTGGAGAAGAATGTAGGCTATACAGGGTGTTTCCGAGGTGGTGTTGCAAACTTTCAGGAATGATGGCGAAGGGCACATGTATCAATTTGAGATACGGAACCCTGGCCCTGAAATAACCGAGTCGAAAGTTACAAGCAAAGATAGTTGTGTGGAAATGAAATAATTTTATTCCTCTGTACACCTTATGTATGTGTATTTATCTATACATCTTACACATACTGTATTCATCTGACGTTGTTTAAGTTGTCTACTTACAGTATTGTGTTTAGTGCGCTGTCTGAGGGGTGGGGACAGGAAACTACACTAAAGCAATGCAGATAGCGTAATGTGTAACGGACATGGTCGGTCCTGATATGCACGTCTGTAGACAGCAGTGTATGTGTACAAGTTGCAGTGTCCAGTCGATCAGTCCTAGTGAATGGAGGAGTACACGAAAGCGGAATAAGCAGACCTGATTTTCGAATACGGATGAGCCAATGGGAATAGTAGACAAGCTCACAGATTGTATCGGTACAAGTACCCACGTAGGAGACATCCGGCCCATACAATTTTTCCACGACTTTTCCAAAAGTTAAGGTAAGAAGGGCACGTGGTGCCAAATTACAATTTCATTTCCACACAACTACTGCGTGTTCAGTTCAAAGTGTGTCATGGCTCGCTGTATGTTGTCATGTGGCTAGCCGATGAGCCTAGAGAATTCAATCTTCCTACATTTCCGCAGAGGCGTATTACCCCGATACGTACGGTAACGCCGGTAGTGGCAGGAATGTGAACTGTTTGGAAACACGTACTGAGGTGAGTTTTTTCCTTGCTGTCGGGATATGGGGAGAAGGTTAAGACGATTACTTAACGTACAGTATTTGTTGACATTAACTTCGACGGTCAACATGGACACGGGGCATTTGATTTGTGTCGTGGAATGTTGTCGTACGCAACCGATGATAACAAATACCCTGCGTACGACTTTCCCGCGCAAAACACAGTTCGAAAGAGGTTATGGTAGCACACAGACCGTACAGACCGCCATCTGTTGCTACGACGTTCAAGTTATACCGTACACGTTCTCAAGTTCAGATTGAACGCCTTGATTAATAGGCAACTCCTCTGACATAAAAGCTGAAACTCGCTTCAAATCGCTGACTCATCAACAGTGACGTCATGACACACTTTGAAATGAACACCCAGTATTTTTGCTTATAACTTTCGACTCAGTCATTTCCGGACCATGGTTCCTGATCTCAAATTAATACATATGCCCTTCGCCATCATCCCTGAAAGTTTGTAACACCATCTCGGAAACACTCTGTGTATATATATATATATAATAATAATAATAAAAATTTGAACAAATTAATGAAAGGCAGGATGATGAAAATTAGAATCGATGGAAGGAGCAATTCTTCGGAATCAAAGTGTTTCTCAAATCTATCACTGATCTCAAATTGATACATGTGCCCTTCGCCATCATCCCTGAAAGTTAGTAGCACTATCTCGCAAACACTCTGTGTATATATATATATATATATATATATATATATATATATATATATATAATAAAAATGTGAACAAATTAATGAAAGGCAGGATGATGAAAATTAGAAACGATGGAAGGAGCAATGCTTCGGAATCAAAGTGTTTCTCAAATCTGTCATTCAGTAAATAAAATAGAGTGTTCTATTTTATTTGCAATTGTTTATACTCAGCATTCCTGGCCGGTAAGATGTGAACTAAAGGTACGAATTACTTTCTAGGAAACTCCTTTCGCCTTCTCTTTTCACTCTTGGCATAATCAAACTCATTTTCGCTTCTCCATAGAACCTGCTGTCAGTGTATGATATATACTAGTTATGAGCTTGGTGTTGATTTCTCACACATAAATAAAATACAGTATCATGCCGCTCGAGGCGAATTAAGATGGCATTACAGAATAGAATCCCGGCACTTGAATGAGGAGTCCCCACTAAGCGACACATTCGTGTTTCCCTAACATCTTAACGAGGTTGATGAAGGCTGCTGACATGTACACCACCGACCATGAAATTATAAGCAGCATTCTAACAAATGAGCATCTATTGTGTGAGATGTTTTTGTTTTGAGGTCACTAGTCTTGATGGTTATACACATGAGTTGATAAATTATGATTTTGACGGGGTGCATTGTAGATTTTCATGACCTATTTTCGTAGAAGACTACAACTTTGCGGGCGTGTTTTGGTTTTCAGGTCAGGAAAGTGAAGCACGTCGTAAAGTTGTCTCTGTTCGACTAAATATGAAGTAGAAAAGAAGAAAGTGTAAAGTTCTATTTCCAGTGACTTTGGTAAAATTGACAGTAAATGCGAAATTTATATAGGATATCTAATTTGAATTGGTAATGGAAATTACGGGAAAACGGCTGAACGGATTTTAATAATTGACACCTCATTTTGAAGCTTGGAACTCAAAGTTTTTCAGAAAAATAGTAGTTTTCAGTGAAATGTCAATTTTTCAACATAATTTTCCTATTTTCCAAAATCCATCTGTCGTCAGTTTTGAGAACTAGCTAATTGCATTTCAGAATAAAACAAAACACACACTACAGTAAACAATATTACACGAAGGCCATGATCTGCAAGAATGCTGACATATTTAGTGCTCAAATTAAATTGGTTATTAAAAACTTAACTTACTAAAAATAATTTACAGGTTCGATTATGTGGTGTGTAATTTTCTGGGTACAGTTGTGTATTGGATATTAAAAACTACAAAACTTGAGGTGGTTTGATGACATTATTACCATTAAAATGAAATATTATTGTAGTTAATGCCATGATGTGACTATTTTCCATTAATTATACATATTAATGCTATATTGATGATATGAAAGTGAAACGTTTTTGGGTTATATAAGTAGATGTAGAGAATAATTTTAATTAGATTTTGATTTCTATATTTTACTGAGTGGCGGCTATATAGTATATATAGTATATGTTACTGAAAGCTATAAAACTTACGTAGGATAATATTATTAAAAATAAAATATTTTTATAGTTATTAATCAAGATGAGTTGGGTCTCTCTCATACATTTAATGGCGGTATGATGTAGATATTTATATGCGTGGTTCTCATCAGTATTGGCTCGAGAGAGAGTATCTTTCATTATTATGGAAGCAAATAACTTTCAAAATGTCTGGTATTCTTCATTGAAAATAAATTTGAAAAATGTTTATTTGAACGTCTCTTGAACTTAGTTTGCAGTATTTGCTGCACAAGCCACTAGTTTATATAGAATAACCGAATTCTCACCATCACACATACTCTGCTCTAGTCTTCCGTAGTGATGTAGAATATGACGTTTTATTATGTTCGGAATTAAAATCTTGTCGAGAAAGACTTTTATTAGACGATAATAAAAAAAATAATATGACTTCCTTCAGAAGACAAGTGAAGTAGAGACTATTGCAATATTGTATAGGCCTACTAACGGCACCTCAAAATATTGGTCTTGAATGGACAGGCTCCAGAAATGTTTCTCTGGATATACAGTCTCTACCAAGGACACCCCAATAAAAAGATGTTCACTCTTCTCCTTATACTTATGTGAAACCCTCTGATGTTTAGGCAGGGACCAAATGCCTGTGAAAAGAAGTTTTATTTACTACTAACCTAATCTCTCTATTAAGTTAAACACAAGGTCCGTCTATGCTTATCTGTTTGGAAAAATTAATTAGAAGTTATTTGTACACATTTTGTTTATTAAATATTTAGTGTAAACTTCATCTTACGATGTTGGATGACGTATATACGTCCGTTGATGTGACATATTAATGAATATTTAAATACTTATATAGTCACAATCATGCCATGGTATGAAAGAAAAACTTCACAACCTCGAGCGGGATTCGGACCTGCGACTTCCTGTACTCCGGTCAGGCGCTCTACCAACTGAGCTATCGAGTTCGTTTCACGCCAAAGGCTTGAAATTCTCCTCTCCTCTACAATGTTTCTTTCCGCCCATAAGCAGTGCTGACTAGATCGGACGCTATGGACAGTACTCTATAACAGAGTCGCCAGTATGAGAGGAGAATTTCAAGCCTTTGGCGTGAAACGAACTCGATAGCTCAGTTGGTAGAGCGCCTGACCGGAGTACAGGAAGTCGCAGGTTCGAATCCCACTCGAGGTTGTGAAGTTTTTCTTTCATACCATGGCATGATTGTGACTATATAAGTATTTAAATATTCAAAAATATTTAGTGGATAGAGCGTCAGCACACAGAGCTGAAAACCCGGGTTCAAATCCCGATGCCGGAGGGAATTTTTCTCCGTTCCACTCATCCATCATCATATGATGACGCAGAATTTCTGCATGGAAATGTCATATGTACTTCGGTACATCGTAATGATATATGATATGCGAAAAATAATCACTTAGTGATTTAAGACGGCGCTTATTCCGTCGGATCCCGGCCACTTAGTCACTCATAACGAGTGCATCTCTGCACATATGTGGACATTGTGTCACTGTCATACATATATGACGCAGTGCATGAGGGTAGGACACTAGAGAGAACCCAAGAGGTGGAACTTAAACTGAGAGGATTCAATCCGACATCAGGATGGGAATCCGGTGTGGCTTAGTGGATAGAGCGTCAGCACGTAGAGCTGAAAACCCGGGTTCAAATCGCGCTGCCGAGAGAATTTTTCTCTATTCCACTCTTCCATTATCACAAAATTGTTCCATTTCGTAGCGTCCTGAGGTAAGTATTTAGCGTCAGAGTTTCAATTCCGAACGGCCTGGATGTACTAACCGATAACTTCTCTAACTTGTTTGAGAACGAAAATATGCTGCCTGGTTATTATTAACCAGATATACTAGTGTAAACATTTGTGAATTTAGCTTTAAAAATATGAAAGTTAGTAATTTCAGTATAATGTCCACTTAATAGGGTTTCTACTGTCTTTGTATTTTCCAATGCAAACAATACAATCTTGTCTCGAGAATGAATTCAGAACTTTCACAAATATATTATGACATTCTGACATAGCAATTAGGATTAAATTAAAAAATGCTTGATTTGAAAGTGAGAAGATGGTAAAAATTTGATAATGGATACATAATTTTCATTTGTTTTATGTAGAAATATCGTTGCTGCAACAACTTAAATTTTAGATTAGTTTTAGAAAAACATTTTAGTTCCAAAATTTTGAAAAAATAAATATCAAAATACAGACATTCATTAATCTCACAATGTATACCCTGTTAGGTAGAGGATCGTTCCTTTTTATATTTATAGTTACTTCTTTCCTTTTTCCTTATTTCTTTCACCTTGTGACAGAGAAAACAAATGTGCGCCTTTTTTCAGTTCTCTGTGAACAGTTCTGAACACTGTAGCATCGCATTTTTTCGCACTTATATTACATTCTTTCTCTATACAACTGTATAATGCATGGCGCGCGCTGGAATAACAATGGCGGATTTGTCGGCATTTGCCGGCGCAAAGGATTGCGGTACTGTGGATATCCATGGACTCTGACTTTTGCGTCTACGCAGTATTTATTGATTTGCAGGGTTTTGGTTTGAAGATGTTAACTTCAAAGCAACACACATTAAATCACAGGAAATTAATTCAATTTATTAGAATGTTAAAATTAACATGACCAGAATTTATTTTATTTTATATACACGTTGATTGTGCAGTTTGTGAAATTTATCTGAGCAATGGCTCTCAGCGGATCATTTGAAGTTGGGTTAATGTTTATTTGAGTGCCATCTTGGATTGGTGCTTTCAAGGCTTGCGGGTTATTGCGCGTACAATATTATTCAATATCGTATACGCTTAGTTGGAAATCGATAGTTGCAATAACATAATGAATAGCAGTATTTTCTGGTATGTTATTAAGATAGTTACCACACATGTAATTAGCATATTATAGTATGGTCGAATATAAATTGTTTGTACATTTCATTTTTTGTTCAAACATCTTTTGTTTTGTATTGTCACCTTTATTCCTAATTCTTCCTACTATTGTTAGCTCGACTACGTTGAGAGAGATTTCTTCGTATTTGTCAGAAATTTTAACTATGTTTTCGAAACAATAATTTCTTGCCATATTGAATTTCGAAGCTAAATAAGTTCTGCAGTTGAAAGGTCGTTAAAGAAACTACTACTACCACTACTATTGCTACTACTACTGGCACTACTGCTACTGCTGTCTTCATCATATTTCAAAACTCAGACGAGATGTTCTTAAACGATTAAAGCGAGAACACAGATGGGATATGAAAAACCAAGTCTCCATAAAAGGTAGCCTATGTGTTTATTTTATTTATTTATTTATCTATTTATTTATATCTATCTATCTATCTATCTATCTATCTATCTATCTATCTATCTATCTATCTATCTATCTATCTATCTATCTATCTATCTATCTATCTATCTATCTATCTATCTATCTATCTATCTATCTATCTATCTATCTATCTATCTATCTATCTATCTATCTATCTATCTATCTATCTATCTATCTATCTATCTATCTATCTATCTATCTATCTATCTATCTATCTATCTATCTATCTATCTATCTATCTATCTATCTATCTATCTATCTATCTATCTATCTATCTATCTATCCATCTATCCATCCATCCATCCATCCATCCATCCATCCATCCATCCATCCATCCATCCATCCATCCATCCATCCATCCATCCATCCATCCATCCATCCATCCATCCATCCATCCATCCATCCATCCATCTATCTATCTATCTATCTATCTATCTATCTATCTATCTATCTATCTATCTATCTATCTATCTATCTACCCACCCACCCACCCACCCACCCACCCATCTATCCATCTATCCATCTATCCATCTATCCATCTATCTATCTATCTGTCTGTCTGTCTGTCTGTCTGTCTGTCTGTCTGTCTGTCTATCTATCTATCTATCTATCTATCTATCTATCTATCTATCTATCTATCTATCTATCTATCTATCTATCTATCTATCTATCTATCTATCTATCTATCTATCTATCTATCTATCTATCTATCTATCTATCTATTTAACTAGCTAGCTAATGAGTACAAATTACATTTATAAAACAAAAATGTTTCTAGACACTACCGTAAGAACCAGGCTCGTGTACGGTGTGGTCTTAGTCAATAACATAACATAAAATTTACAACGACAGTTTACTAAATACAGTAAGCAACTTAATTCAAACCGATAAATGCAACACAAGAACAAGAATAAAGGAGAAAGAGAAAAAGAGATAAAAACACACATTTAATATAAATTGAACATCCGACAGAAGCCAATGATATTCAATAAAAACATGAATATAGTCGACGGAAATAAAAGGTAAAAAAATACATTTGTTAATATTATATGTCATGGATAATTTTACAAATTTCTTTTTTAAAAGCTTCAGTTTTAAAATATTTCAAATTTGGAAAATGGTTTGTAATTTTATTATAAAGTTTTGGGCCGAAACTAGCACCATGTTTAAGAGCTGCACTTTTATGACATTTTGGCTCAATTAATGGGAAAGTAGACTTTTGTCTTCGAGTACGATATTCATGTCGATTAGATTTATGTTTTATTTGATTTCTGTATTAGTAAGTTAGTAAATTATATTTATAAATTTCTTCAATAGGCAGTACATTAAAATTTGAATAAATTAAATTTGTTGGGTAATCCATATTTTTGGTCAGACAAATTTTTATTATTCTTCTCTGTAATGAAATTAATGGATTAAGTACAGATGATGCTACTCCACCCCAATTTATTATACCATGTTGCATTAATGATTATACCAAAGCTAAAAATATTATTCTCAATGCCTCCTTAGTGATAAAATTTCGAAGTATTATGAATTTATAAATTGTCCTTCTTATACTTGTACACATGAAATCAATTTGTTTATCCCAACGTAAATGCTGGTCTATAATAATTCCTAAATATTTGACTTGTGTGGAAGGTGTTAGATGTGGGTAATTATAATAATTATTTGTTAATTCATTACATGAAGTATTATGTATTACTAAGTGATAATTATTCATAGGTGGAGGTAAATCTTTCGTTGTTAAAGAAAATGGAATATAGGTACTTACGTTAGTATTTAAGGACAGGAGATTAGAGTCAAGCCAATTTTTCACTACTTTAATTCCATTGCTTGCATTTAAATAAGTGTTATCCCAATTTTCCCCATTAAATGTTAGTACAGTATCATCTGCAAAAGAAAATATATTGTGTATTTCAGACTATTACACTTTTACTACGTCTCACTACTTTTGACCAATAAACTGGTACGAAATGATGTCTTTCAACCAATCATGGCTGCTTATCGCACAATTTTATCGCGTCTCTAGCATTTGTTTAATTTTATCGCTTCCCTAGCATTTGTTTGATTTTATCGCTTCCCTAGCATTTGTTTCTTTGTTTGCCAACATTTCAAACTGCACTGGTCTGGACAGAAAATTACAAACCACTCCAATCGATGCACAGCAGTTTCAAATATGACTCGCATTGGCATTCAAGAACAAGAATTAATAAAGATCACTGGTCATAGCTATGCATCTTCCCTGAAACCCTATTTACAAATAAATGAAGAGCACCATTCGGAAATCCTGAATAAGTTGAGGAATA
Organism: Periplaneta americana; assembly: GCF_040183065.1. NCBI lineage: Eukaryota > Metazoa > Arthropoda > Insecta > Blattodea > Blattidae > Periplaneta > Periplaneta americana. The sequence continues at coordinate 163,482,100 of NC_091121.1, forward strand.
CACCATGTACATCAACGAGTTCCACTTCTTTTACGCACATGTCCAATATAACATCAACTGAACCACTAACCACCACTAAAACATTCAAATTTTAAAATCGTACTTTCAATAATTTGTTCCTTTTAAAATTATTCACGTTTATTTTTTATTTCATCATCCTTAATTAAAACTTTTCTTGTTTATATCATCATCCCCAATTAATAACTTCTCTAACACTTGTTTATATTATTTAGGTTATGTTATAGCTTCTGCTATATGATATTATGGATAGTCACGTATCAGAGATTGCTTAATACTAAGATTTATTGAAAATCATCTGTCAAGTGACGTTGATTACTGGGATCCGGATAATTGAAGTGGAATGCAACTGTTTTAATAAAAATTAAACTGAATCAACAAGGCCTTCTTGACTAGTAACCGTACACAGAGTTCAATGAAGATTCCATAGTTGGCAGAACTGATAACAAGAAAACACCTAATCATAACACACTACTGCCATCTAGCGTAATATTTGTAATGTTGAGATGATACAATAATACATTTGAAGAAGGTTGTATTTTTGTAAGTTAATTTATATTTTATTGTAATGGAGTACTTCGTTAATTCTAATCTTTATATACTGTACTTTCTTCTAATCGTGTAATAGTCAATTAAATCCCACTCGAGTTTTGATTTTCTCTAGATAAATCAAAACCTCTGTATTTTATCGACATGTAGACACTTTGTAATGTAAGTAAATCAAAAATAAATATTTTTAAAGATATTTTAACACAGCTCACGTAACGCAGTTTTTATTTTTTTTATTCATTGGCATTATATTTGTCGAGTCTTTTATCGATTATTGAGGTGGCCTGATGTTTTATTTTTCCACGTTTGTGTCCTGTGGAGTTTCTTTGACATGAAATATATAAAAAGCTACCGATCACAAAAGTGATCGAAATACAACGAATCGGTTTTTTAACCCGTGACGGAATTTGAAATGCTTTCAGATGTTGCGGCGTGTTTGATATTGTGTTGAATGTGTATAAACCAATTTCATCCTTTTAGTTCATTCGATTCATTTTTTCTCGCGTAACATTTTGCTTCAGGGTTCGCCATTTGTGTAGAGTGCACAGTTTCAATGTTATGTTATTCAAGTCATGGTTGTTTAGATGCTTTCTGTACTTCATCTGTAGTGTGTAGTAATTACTAATTAAGATATTAACTTAAATTCTTACGCGATGTATAACTTCCTAAGAAGAAGGCAATAATTATCTTACGTTTACCAGTAGCTAAATTAAAATTTTGCTTTATTTCTTACATATTAGACTTACAATGATTACACGTGATGTGTATTTTTCCAATCGTAGGTAGAGTATGAATGAAATCCTTCCAATAATAAAACAAAAAAGTCTGTAGATCTCATTGGCCGACAAGCGGCATGCCAGGAACTTTCTTGGTATCAGGAATACCGGAAACGCTAGTTTTGCGGAAATGCCCAAAATCAGTTTGCCGAAGCGTCAAAACCTTTTTCTTTCTTTTTTCTTTATCTCTTCCGACATTTCTCTCTTTATTTATTTCCTTCTTTCTGCATTTCTTTATTTATTTCTTTTTTCTTCATTTCTCTCTCCCTCTCTCTTCCTTCCTTTCTTCCTTTAGTTCTTTGTTTCTATCTATATTTCTCTTTCTTTGTTTGTTTGTTTCTTTGTTTGCTTGTTTCTTTCTTTCTTTCTTTCTTTCTTTCTTTCTATCTACTGTATATTTCTTTCTTTCCATCTTTATTTTTATCTTTCTTTCCATCTTTATTTCTTTTTTCCCTTCTTTCTTTATTTTTTTCTATCATTATTTCTTTCTTTCTTTATTTCTTTCTTTCCTTCTTCCTTTCTTTCTTTTTTCCTTTCTATCTTTCGTTCTGTCTATATTTCTTTCTTTCTATGTTTGTTTCTATCTTTTTTTATTCTTTCTTTCTTCCTATCTATCTATCTATCTATCTATCTATCTATCTATCTATCTATCTATCTATCTATCTATCTATCTATCTATCTATCTATCTATCTATCTATCTATCTATCTATCTATCTATCTATCTATCTATCTATCTATCTATCTATCTATCTATCTATCTATCTATCTATCTACTTACCCATCTATCTATCTACTTACCCATATATATATACATATCTATCTACTTACCCATCTATCCAACTACCTACTTACCCATCTATCTATCTATCTATCTATCTATCTATCTATCTATCTATCTATCTATCTATCTATCTATCTATCTATCTATCTATCTATCTATCTATCTATCTATCTATCTATCTATCTATCTATCTATCTATCTATCTATCTATCTATCTATCTATCTATCTATCTATCTATCTATCTATCTATCTATCTATCTATCTATCTATCTATCTATCTATCTATCTATCTATCTATCTATCTACTTACCCATCTATCTATCTACTTACCCATATATATATACATATCTATCTACTTACCCATCTATCCAACTACCTACTTACCCATCTATCTATCTATCTATCTATCTATCTATCTATCTATCTATCTATCTATCTATCTATCTATCTATCTATCTATCTATCTATCTATCTATCTATCTATCTATCTATCTATCTATCTATCTATCTATCTATCTATCTATCTATCTATCTATCTATCTATCTATCTATCTATCTATCTATCTATCTATCTATCTATCTATCTATCTATCTATCTATCTATCTATCTATCTATCTATCTATCTATCTATCTATCTATCTATCTATCTATCTATCTATCTATCTATCTATCTATCTATCTACCTATCTATCTATCTGTCTATCTATCTACCTATCTATCTATCTATCTACCTATCTACCTATCTACCTATCTACCTATCTATCTATCTATCTATCTATCTATCTATCTATCTATCTATCTATCTATCTATCTATCTATCTATCTATCTATCTATCTATCTGTCTGTCTGTCTGTCTGTCTGTCTGTCTGTCTGTCTGTCTGTCTGTCTGTCTATCTATCTATCTATCTATCTACCTACCTACCTACCTACCTACCTATCTACCTATCTATCTATCTATCCACCCACCCACCCATCCAGCCAGCCAGCCATCCATCCATCCATCCATCCATCGATCTTTACTTCTTTCTTCCTTTATTTCTTTATTTGTTTCTATCGTTCTTTTTTCTATATTTATTTCTATCTATCTATCTTTCTTTCTATCTTTATTTCTATATTTTTTCTTTCCATCTTTCTTCCTTTCTTTCTTCCTTTCTACCTTGATTTCTTCTTTTCTTTCTTTCTTTCTTTCTTTCTTTCTTTCTTTCTTTCTTCCTATATTTCTTCCTTTGTTTCTTTTTTCTTTCTTCATTTCTTTCTTCCTTCTTTTCTTCATTTACTTCTTTTTTCCTTTCTTTCTTCTTCTCTTCTTTCTTTCACTCTTGCTTTCTTTCTCTCTCTTTCTTTCTTTATTTGCGAATAAACTAGTAGGAGAGAAAATGAGAATAAAACAGATATAGCCTATGTTAAGCTTTTAAAGTTTCAAAGTTTAAAAGCATGAATTATGATACAATTCGTTAGGTCATGTGATAATGCGGTTACAATATTGCGATTAGTCCTATAGCATGGCGTTGGTGATAACGGATGCCGACAACTGAGACGATGACGACTATAATGCGTGTTAGGATAGTGACGATAACGATTAGGATGATGACAGAATGATGATCACGGCGACTATGGCGACAACAGATTCTATAACGACGAGGCGGCTCTATAACAACGATAATGATTATGAAAACTATAGCGACTGCCACTGATTATGACGATCATGACTACAATTACGGCGGTGACTAACTACGGCGACTATGACTGGGATCATGACGATAATGACAACTACAACTACACCGTGACTGTGACTATGATTATGACGATAATGACTACAACTACGACGGCAACTATGATTATGATGACTCTAACGACGGCGAATATGGCTATGATTATGACGATAATGACTACAACTACGACGGCAACTATGACTATGATGACTCTAACGACGGCGAACATGGCTATGATTATGACGATAATGACTACAACTACGACTGCGACTATGACTATGATGATTCTAACGACGGCGAATATGGCTATGATTATGACGATAATGACTACAACTACGACGGCAACTATGGCTATGATGACTCTAACGACGGCGAACATGACTATGATTATGACGATAATGACTACAATTACGACGGCAACTATGACTATGATGACTCTAACATCGGCGAATATGCCTATGATTATAACGATAATGACTACAACTACGACGGCAACTATGACTATGATGACTCTAACGACGGCGAACATGGCTATGATTATGACGATAATGACTACAACTACGACGGCAACTATGACTATGATGACTCTAACGACGGCGAATATGGCTATAATTATGACGATAATGACTACAACTACGACGGCAGCTATGACTATGATGACTCTAACGACGGCGAACATGACTATGATTATGACGATAATGACTACAATTACGACGGCAACTATGACTATGATGACTCTAACGTCGGCGAATATGCCTATGATTATAACGATAATGACTACAACTACGACGGCAACTATGACTAAGATGACTCTAACGACAGCGAATATGACTATGATTATAACGATAATGAGTACAATTACGACGGTGACTAACTACGGCGACTATGACTACAACTACGACGGCAACTACGACTATGATGACTCTTACGACGGCGAATATGGCTATGATTATGACGATAATGACTACAACTACGACGGCAACTATGACTATGATGACTCTAACGACGGCGAATATGGCTATAATTATGACGATAATGACTACAACTACGACGGCAACTATGACTATGATGACTCTAACGACGGCGAATATGCCTATGATTATGACGATAATGACTACAACTACGACGGCAACTATGACTATGATGACTCTAACGACGGCGAACATGACTATGATTATGACGATAATGACTACAATTACGACGGCAACTATGACTATGATGACTCTAACGTCGGCGAATATGCCTATGATTATAACGATAATGACTACAACTACGACGGCAACTATGACTATGATGACTCTTTCGACGGCGAATATGCCTATGATTATGACGATAATGACTACAACTACGACGGCAACTATGACTATGATGACTCTAACGACGGCGAATATGGCTATGATTATGACGATAATGACTACAACTACGACGGCAACTATGACTATGATGACTCTAACGTCGGCGAACATGGCTATGATTATGACGATAATGACTACAACTACGACGGGAACTATGACTATGATGACTCTAACGACGGCGAATATGTCTATGATTATGACGATAATGACTACAACTACGACGGCAACTATGATTATGATGACTCTAACGACGATGAATATGACTATTATTAGAACGATAATGACTACAACTACGACGGTGATTAACTGCAGCGACTATGACAGCTATCATGACGATAATGACAACTACAACTACAACTACAACGTGACTGTGACTATGATAATGACGACTGCAACTATGTCGGCGATTATGATTACGATGATTCTGACAACAGTGACTATGATTATAACGATGATAACTACGACGTGACTATGACTACCATATGTGGATATGGTGAAGAATGGAACGTGTGAAATGGACAGACAGAATAGGAAATGAAGCTGTGTTGGAAAGAGCGGGTGAAGAAAGAATGATCTGAAACTGATCAGGAAGAGAAAAAGGAATTTGTTTGGTCACTGCCTGTGAACATACTGTCTGCTGAAGGATGCACTGGAAGGCATGGTGAACGGGAGAAGAGTTCGGGGCAGAAGAAGATATCAGATGAGAGACGACATTAAGATGTATGGATCATATGCGGAGACTAAAAGGAAGGCAGAAAATAGAAATGATTGTTGAATGCTGAGTTTGCAGTGAAAGACCTGCTCTTGTGCAGAACACTATGAATAAATGAGTGAACGAATGAAAAGTGACCTTAGAAAAATATCTCGGAGTTTTATGCCACAACGATGTATGTCGCAGTTTTCTTGCTATTACTGACATTAATGGAGTGCAGGAAGGCTTCCTCTCGGTTTCTTACACACCTTCATTATGAGCACCATAACTATAACTTAATCCATGTTGAATCTTTCGTAAACTACTTTTAACACTTGAATATAAATAACAAAACTCCAATACACACTAGAACTTGAAAACAATAACTCCATAAATTTCCTAGACATCACCATAACAAAAGTTGACAACAAACACACCTTCAAAATATACAGAAAACCAACCACCACCACCACACACATACACAACACATCTAATGATCCCACACAACACAAACATGCCGCATTCAGGAGAGTGGTACACAGATTCCTCAACATATCCATGAGCCAACAACACTACAATGAAGAAGTGAACACAATCAAATACATAACACAAGAAAATGGTTACAACCCAAACATAATAGACAACATCATAAGGAAGACAAAACAAAAACTCAACAAACACAAAAACACACAAAACACAACACAACCACAAGAACACAAGAAATACATCACACTAACATACGAAAGCAAAAGACACAAAAGATCGCATCCTCATTCAGAAAACAGAAATACAACATAGCATACAGAACAGAAAACACACTAAAAAGACATCTCAACACACCAACAACACAAACAAATAAATACAACCACACAGGCGTATACAAACTCACATGCAATAGTTGCGACAGTTTCTACATTGGACAGACAGGCAGATCATTCCAAACTCGATATAAAGAACACATTAATGCAATAAACAGAAGACACAATACATCTACATATGCCGAACACATAACTAATGCTAACCGCACATACAATAACATAAATACATACATGAAAATCCTACACGTACAACCCAAAAACCAAAAACTCGACACACTAGAACAATATGAAATATACAGACACACTAAAACACACCCTAATCAAATTCTCAACACACAGATCAATTTCAGAACACACACACTATTTGACACAACTCTTCATCACAAGAACGCACCCACACAACAGGCAGCGAAGTTGAGATAGCGCCGAGATCTAGTAGGATCTGAGGATGGTGACAAGTAGCACCGAAAAAGCTGTAAGCCACACATGCTTACATAATTAACACGAGTAAGATCGTCATTTAATCAATTATTTATAACTTAACTTTTTACTTAGGTACTAAAAGTATTGAGTTGCAGCATGAATGTTATTAAGATAGTCAAACCATTGAAAGGTGGAAGAAATGTAGCCTAATTCCGAATACCAGAAATACCTGCAGGTTCCACTCTAGAATTTGGCCCATGTGTCGCCTCCATCATATCTTCTGCAAGGGCGCCTGGGCAGGTTCTTTATCGTACTATCTCCTCTCGTTTTTGCAGGAGTAACCTTGATTGTCCTCTTCGAAGCGCGTCCATTAGAGTTCTTATACACACTTAATTGCATTAACCTTCTGGCATCTCGTACGTATCTTTTATTTTTTTTTGTCTTAGTGTGTGTCTAAATTAGCTAAAAACCTCTTCTTTTCCAAGGTTCAAAGATAGAACGTCTGGAACTATAAGCCGTTGAATAACAGATGGCTAGTTCCATTTTCAAAAATTGCAGGTCACCCGCTGTTACTTCTACCCTTTTATATCTTAACCCTTCTTCTTCTCTTTTTCTCTTAGTACTTCAAAGTGTCAGAACTTGTGGGGGAGTGGGGCCTCTTGCAGCAGATGTTGCCGCAACAACTCTTACGTCCAAAGAAAATGCAACTCTTAAATATTCTTCTGCCATGCTTTTAGAGATCATAAAATGATGTACTTTTTAGCGCATTTCTCATATGTTATGGTTTTTAGTAACATTTTAAATCAATACTTACTCAATGTCATACAAAATAAATAATGCTTCCCGACGAATTTGTACAATGTTCCTAATCGTATTCCGGTGCATAATATATAATATTTCCTCAGAAACTACATGACAAAAACAGTATTACGCCTATTGTTATTATTTTATTTCTAGGCCCATTTTGTTATTTAATTATTCTAACTTGAAGGTTTGAATAAAAGCTGAATTTTATAACTTCAATATTTTTAATTTAGGTACATAATATTTTACATACATTTCTTAGACTTTTTTTCTGAGAAAAACATTTATTTCAGGACGATCACGTTAAACTATACATACATACATACATACATACATACATACATACATACATACATACATACATACATACATACATACATACATACATACAGTCGGACTGGGTAGCTTAGTCAGTATAGCACTGGCTTTCTGTGCTCGAGGTTGCGGCTTCGATCCCGGCCCAGGTCGATGGCATTTAAGTGCGTTTAAATGCGACAGGCTCATGTCAGTAGATTTACTGGTATGTAAAAGAACTCCTGCGGCACAAAGTTCGGCACAACGGACTGATAAAACCTCTGCAGTTGCGATCGTCGTTAAATAAACCATAATTTAAATTTTTATACATACATACATACATACATACATAGGCATACATACATACATACATACATACATACATACATACATACATACATACTTATATACACAAATACATACATACATAAAGTTCTGTCCAAGGACATGTCTTTCACTGCAAACCCAGCATTCATCAATCTTTGTCGACCTGGTTGGCAAGTTGGTATAGCGCTGGCTTTCTATGCCCAAGGTTGCGGGTTCGATCCCGGGCCAGGTCGATGGCATTTAAGTGTGCTTAAATGTGACAGGCTCATGTCAGTAGATTTACTGGCATGTAAAAGAACTCCTGCGGGACAAAATTCCGGCACATCCGGCGACGCTGATATAACCTCTGCAGTTGCGAGCGTCGTTAAATAAAACATAACATTTAACATTTCATCAATCTTTCTTATTTTTGCCTTCCTCTTTGTCTCTGCCTATGATCCATAGACTGTATGTACTACCTTAATGTCGTCTATCATCTGATATCTTCTTCTGCCCCGAACTCTTTCCCCGTTCACCAGTCCTACCAGAGCTTCCTTCAGTAGGCAGTTTCTTCTCAGGTAGTGACCCAACCTATTCCTTTTCCTCTTCCTGATCAATTTTTCCTTCATTCTTTCTTCACCCACTCATTCCAACACAGCTTCATTCCTTATTCTGTCTGTCCATTTCACACGCTAGATTCTTCTCCAAGTCCACATTTCAAATGCTTCTACTCGCTTCTCTTAACTTCGTCGTAATGTCCATGTTTCTGCCCCCATACAATGCCACACTCCAAACAAAGCACTTCACAAGTCTCATTCCTTAGTTATTTTTCCAAAGATCCGCAGAAGATGTGATAAAGAACTGTTCTCTAGAAATTTTAAAGCATTATTCTCTAATCAAAGAAAATATCTCCTTTGGTGTAAAATATTGTGATTAAAAACAGCATGGTAAACATTATATAACCGAGAAAGAATATGGAATCAGAATAAAAACTAATAGCAATAATTCGTGACACATAGCCTATATCATACATTCTTCACTTGGAAAAATTTGAGTCTACGAACTTAGAACAAATCATTGTAATTATTGTAAATGAGACATTTTTCATATGAATTACGAGTATAACGGTTGTAGGTCCCCTACTTTTTCTAGTGTTTATAAATGATCTTGCCCCCCTAATAAGATATGTAGGTCATCCCATATTATTTGCAGATTGCACAAGTATAGTAATTACAGCCAATAACTCCAACACATTCCAATCTTCAACAGAGGAAATTCTCTTCAAAATATATGACTGGTTCTCAGTCAATAAATTAGTATTAAATTGTAACAAAACTAACATAATTAAATTTAAATCCTGTCCAAATTCAACGTGGCAAATTTCTAGCGCAATAATTAATAATAGTTCCCTATTAGAAACAACAACAAACAAATTTCTTGGCTTAAAAATCGATAATGTGTTAAATTGGAAAAATCATATTAAAGAAATTACCCCCAAACTAAATTCAGCTTGTTTTGCTATTAGATCTATGCAAAAGATAGTAAATATCAATACCTTAAAAACAATATACTTTGCATACTTCCACTCGGTAATGAGTTTTGGAATAATATTCTGGGGAAATTCCACAGATAGTAACAATATATTTCTATTACAAAAAAGAGTAATTAGAATAATAGTAGGTGCCAAATCTAGGGAATCGTGTAGGACTATTTTCAAAAAAACTACAAATAATGCCCATGGCTTGTCAGTATATCTTTTCATTAATAATCTTCCTCATATTAGATTTTAGATTTATTTATTTAACCTGGTAGAGATAAGGCCGTCAGGCCTTCTCTGCCCCTCTACCAGGGGATTACAACTATAACATGAACAATAAGATTACAATTAATATTAAATTTACAATTACAATTACAATTACAATAAAAATTAAAGTACGACAAGAATACCTGATTAATGAAAGCTAGACATTTTATCATAGAAGTTAAGAACAAAGAATATTTTTGTATTTACAAAATTACAAATTAAACCTACAATAACAAAATTCTATAGTGATGAAATTACCGGATATTGAGATATTTTGTGGTAGATTAAAAGAACTATTTACAAGAAACCATGTCTGAACGAGTCTCAATTACTGACCAAGTGCCTAGTAAGTTTGCGTTTGAATTGAATTTTATTTCGACAGTCCCTGATACTAGCAGGTAACGAATTCCAGAGTCTTGGCAGGGCTATTGTGAAAGAGGATGAGTATGAGGAGGTGCGATGGGATGGTATTGTTAGTATTGTTTCATGGCGAGAGCGTGTGTTCAGATTGTGATGGGAAGAAAGGTAAGTGAAGCGAGACGACAGGTACGAAGGAATAGAAGAGTTCAAGATTTCGAAGAGAAAGAGAAGTGAATGTAAATGTCTTTTCTTATCTAGTTTAAGCCAACCTATTGCTTCCAGGGATGGGGTAATATGATCATATTTACGAACATTGCTTACAAAACGTACACACAAATTATGAGCACGTTGAAGTTTCATTTTGTTGTCGCTGGAAAGGTCAGTCAGTAAAATGTCAGCATAGTCAAAATGGGGAAATACAAGGGTCTGCACAAGGGACTTTTTTAAGCAAGAGGGAAGATGAACATTTATCCTTTTTAGCACATGAATAATAGAATATACTTTTCTGCAGGTTTCTGTGATTTGCATGTCCCAGTTGAGATTATTATCCATGTGAATGCCAAGATTTTTTTACCGAAGAACTGAAAGGGATATGCATTGTACTTACTTTAACGGGGGAAATGTCGAGGTGCTTTACAGCGTCGGTTTGCCGTTTGTGTCCTAATATGTCCTAATATGTCATATGTAATCGTGAAAACTTTGTAACTAATTCAACAGTTCATAGCATAAATACACGTCAAAAAATGACTTTCATACTCCATCGGCAAGTCTATCGTGCTATCAAAAATGAGTACGTTATATGGCAGTAAAAATTTTTAATAGCCTCCCTACCGATATAAAAAATGAAACTCAAAACATAAAATTATTTAGGGCCAAATTAAAGAAGTACCTAATTTTTCACGCCTTCTATTCTGTAGGTGAATTCATGACATTCAATAACACTTCATGAAATTGATACTAAAACTATGTGTTGTACTAGTAGACTATATTGTAAATCTCGTCTGTATATATTTCATCTAGACTGTGACTATAAATTAAGGCTTTATAATAGTATTAAGTTTTTTGACTTGTTCCATATTCTAGCTGTAAGCATGTATGAATACCATGGAATGTTAATAAATACAATACAATACAATACCGCTTGGATTAACGGTTAGCATGCCTGTTGTTTTTCCAAAAAACTCTTTAAGTGGAAAGGAATGTACACTTGGTCAAAATGAAAGTGGCCGGTCTCTTGAGCAGCGAAAATTTTCTAAGTTCCTTCGAGTGAGTGCGCAGTTCACTACCGTAAACCTCCGTGGGCCGCTTTAGTTAACTCCATAATAGAAGGCGCTGATTTGGGCTGCCTCCACAACATGCTTCGAATCTCCGTAGTATATTTTTTGTCCTTTTAGTGTAATATAATCAAATAATTTTGCCTATGTTAATTCGTGTTACTCACAGATAATTACAAAATTGGTGAAAAATCTATATATATATATATATATATATATATATATATATATATAATTTGAACTGGTAATGGAAATTACGGGAAAACGACTGGACGGATTTTAATAAATGACCCCTCATTTTGAAGCTTGGAACTCGAAGTTTTTCGGAAAAATAGTAGTTTTCAGTGAAATGTCAATTTCTAAACATAATTTTCCTATTTTCCAAAATCCATCTGTCGTCAGTTTTGAGAACTAGCTAATAGCATTCACGGCCGACTTGATGTTCCCTTCGCTTTTTTTTTGTAAAGGAGAAGCGAAGCGAGCATCAAGTCGGCCGTGTTGCATTTCAGAATAAAACGAAACACATCCTACAGTAAACAATATTACACGAAGGCCATGATCTGCAAGAATGCTCACATATTTAGAGCTCAAATTAAATTGGTTATTAAAAACTTAACTTACTAAAAATATTATAATATCAATTTTTGTTTACCACCTGTGCTTATCTTAATATTTGGATTTATATTAACGTTTTCGACACTCGGTGTGGGTCATCTTCAGATATGGGGCCTATGTCATTGTGTGTTGTGAAGCCATAGCTTCTTAATTATGTTGTGGGTTGTTCACTTGTGTATGGTCTTTCATGATTTCTTACTTTACTATAAGTAGTATGTGGTTGGTTATTGTGATTCTGTTAAGTTCTATCTTTTGAAAAACCCGTATAGGACAATAAAATTATGTTAAAAACATTATAACACATAATTATAAACAAATAAAAACAAATAAATATATACACTATAAAAACACTGTAAAACACTGTATACACTATATTACTTTTTCACATATATGGTTGGCTGTGTTGGCCTGTTGTATCGTTAAAATTGGGTTACTTTACTGTTCTTGGTAAGAACTGTCTTTTTGACGCACTTTCACTGATATTCCATATTGCATGTTGGGGTTTTTTGATGTTGTTCAAGTTGACTGCTGTGGATCGTGGATACTGTTGTTGAATACTTAGACGTATATAATACAAGCTATTTTCTGTTGGGTCCGCTGTCTAGTATGGCCATGCGTGTTATTTTAGATGATGTTGGAATGTTCCTATGTGGTGCATGGCTGGGACTAGAATGCACCACATAGGAACATTCCAACATCGAAAACGTTCATATAAATCCAAATATTAAGATAAGCACAGGTGGTAAACAAAAATTGATATTATAATACAGTGTGCTTATCGGCATCTCCAAAATGAAACTACTAAACTTACTAAAAATAATTTACAGGTTCGATTGTGTGGTGTGTAATTTTCTGGGTACAGCTGTGTATTGGATATTAAAAACTACAAAACTTGAGGAGGTTTGATAACATTATTACCATTAGAAATGAAATATTATTCTAGTTAATACCATGATGGACTATTTTTCATTAATTATACATATTAATGCTATATTGATGATATGAAAGTCAAACGTTTTGGGGTTATTTAAGTAGATGAAGAGAATAACTTATATTAGATTTTGATTTCTATATTTTACTGAGTGGCGGCTATATACTATATATAGTATATGTTACTGAAAGCTATAAAACTTACGTTAGATAATAATATTATTACAAATCAAATATTTTTATAATTATTAATCAAATGGGGTTGGGTCTTTTTCATATATTTAATGGCGGTGTGGTGTAGATATTTATATGCGTGGTTATCTTCAGTATTGGCTCAAGAGAGAGTATCTTTCATTGTTATGGAAGCAAATAACTTTCCGAATGTCTGGTATTCTTCATTGAAAATAAATCTGAAAAATGTTTATTTCAACGTCTAATGAACTTAGTTTGCAGCACTTGCTGCACAAGCCACTAGTTGTGGTTATAGTTCCAGGAAATCAGGATATATTTTTCGTCAGAATTATGGTTTTTCTTCTTGTTTACAATAAATTATTACGTTGAGGCCCTGATGATCACGGATTTAGATTAGTATAATAATCATATTCCATGTAGCACAACTTGCAAATTATTTAACAGTCAACATATTATTTACTGAATGTTCCTTAGGCAAAATAGTGTAAAGCAGCAGGGATTAATAATAGTAATATACGTTACAAGAGCGGTATGTTGATGTTTTCATGTTCGAGGAAAAGATTGAAAAAGCGAAACGTAGTTGAGCTTTTTTAATCTCTGAGAACATGAAAACAAACATACCGCTCGTGTATCGTACATTATTTTGTGCGAAGATCGTTTATTACATACCTGAAAGACGAATTTCTAATTAGTTGCAATGAAATCTCCATCTTGGTTTCTGTTTAATGATGGCAACTTCGGAAAACCAAGATATCTTTCTTCTACATTGTTGCTATAAAATGTTTTCTGTGTTTACTATACTCCAGCAGGCCGTGATATACGTCTGTCTTTTTTCCCCCCAGTCCATAAATGCGAACTTAAAACAAACGGTATGGTTATGTAATGATTTATTTTTCATTTTAATATTTTAACAATATTATTTATATAACATATTGCAGTAATAACATCGGCATCTGGAATCTTGTTGATTTTTTCACGGCTTCCTTAATGTTACTTGTATCAGGAATACAATAAGTTTCGTGGAGTAGTAGAGTTTACTTAATTTTTGCAAATATTTAAAAACAATAATTAACATTGAAATTTAGGTGAAATTGCAGTGGTAAGTTTCCAATTTATAATTATTACTATGTTAAACGTCTCTAAAAATAATATGTTAAAAGCCTAAAGCAGTAAAATGAATGTCGCGCTTAAGCGGTAAGAAGAGGGAAATTGTTATGTGTTTTACGTTGGGAATACTGAATGTGGAATTTCTCACTGACCGCGTATTGGTTCTGTGCGGAAAACAAGCAAATACGCACGATCTCGCATAAAATAATTAACACAGCATTTTAATACCTCCGCAGCATGCTTGGCGTGGCGCAGTGGTTAAGCTACTTAACTTCTATGCAGACAGTTCGAGTTCGAATCTCCGTAGGGAATTTTTTGTTTTCCCCTTTATTTTATTTTCTACAGCTCCTTTGAGTGTAATATAATTAAATAATTTTGCTTATGTTAATTCATGTTATTTACAGATAATTACAAAACTGGTGAAAATTTGTGGTTATAATTCCTGGAAATCAGAATATATTTTATCATCAGAATTATAGTTTTTCTTCTTGTTTACAATTACTACATTTAGACCCTGATGATCACGGATTTAGATTAGTATAATAATCATATTCCCTGCAGCACAACTTGCAAATTAATTATTGCCAATATTTAATCTTCAACATATATTATTTACTGAATGTTCCTTAAGCAATAGAGTGCAAAGCAGCAGGGATTAATAAAATAATTAACACAGCATTTTAATATGAAAGCCCCTCATTGTCGTCTGTAGTGTTACTTCCATCTAGCGTCAAAAGTTTCTGTAAACACGAAAAATATTATAAAGCAAAAAGTATTCTAAGAATAAAAAAAAAAGACGAAAACCTGTTATATTTTCACAGATGGATTTAAAAAGCAACAAAAAAAAGTTTAGTAACTTCACGAAGATTTGAACTTGCAATCTCACTAACTCTTAGCTATCGCTCTACAAACTACGCTAAGAGTTTTACGGCAGTCAGAATGGCATTGTAATGAGCAATGATCATACTCCACTTGAGAACCTGTTATACAGTATGTAGTGTTTGTGTTACAAAATTCACTGTTTAAACACTCTGATCGGTATGTTTTAAATCTCGTATATGAATTATTTTCTCGGAAGATTTTATTGATTAATAATTTTGTTCCCATTATAACTGCTAGAAGAATATACGCAATCTTTTGAACAAAGCCTGGCTGTCTCGAGCGCTCACGGAAATACCCGATTCGAACTTAGTCTCTCAGACGCCGGCCACTTTCATTTTGACCAAGTCTACATTTATATCCATTATTTTAAATAAGAACCCGTTAAAAGCACGTTACTTGCCAAGATGGAATTGGTGATAGCGAGGTGGTATTTGGTAAGATGAAATTAGGTCCGAGTATTCGTAAACCTCGGAAAAAGTTCCAGCAAGGTAATCAACCCAAAGAGGAATCGAACCCAACTACGACCGCAGCTTCGGATCAGCAGACAAACGTACCCACCGCCTGAGCTAGGCCAGTGTCTACACAGAGTTTATAATAATAAAAAATATCGTTATAAATATTTGCATACGAATTTAATGGAATCGACAATAGAGAAGCATGCTGTGGTGGTGGTTTGCTTCAGTCTGTATCTAAACCCGCAGACATAGTACCCGTATGTAATGAAGGTTTGATTTATCTCTCCAGATGGTCAAACCTTTCTTTTTACATAGAGAGCTGAATGTCTGTGAGCATGCTGTCTAATTATTAGCCTACGCAAGGCACAACACATGTTGCTGCAATGGGGTCATGCATAGGGTAACACGTGCTGTAAATTGAATAATTTGATTAGTGTTGGTTTAGAATTTTCCAGCCCTCCAACAGGCAGTCAGCTATGAAGCTAGAATAACGATAAAATTCTAAATTTCAGGAGTTCAAATGTATCTTTTGCTACATCTTGTAAATAAAAGGAATCATGAAAAGATGGCTTATTACAAAGACAATATAGTTCGGCTTCATCCCTTGATGTCGAAAGGGATAGGAAAGGTATCCAAACGTTGATCAGTCATTAGGCGTAACCTGACATAACAATACAAGTGTCATCTGGAAATAAGAAAATGATACTTACTTACTTATGGCTTTTAAGGAACCCGGAAATTCATTACCGCCCTCACATAAGCCCGCAAAATCAGTCCCTATCCTGAGCAACATTAATCTTGTCTCTACCATCATATCCCAACTCCCTCAAATCTATTTTAATATTACTCTCCCATCTACGTCTCATCTCCCCAAAGTATTTTTTTCCATCCGCCTCCCAACTAACACTTTGTAGCCTATGCATTCTGGACTCACCCATAGCATGCTACATGCCCTATCCATATCAAACGGCTGAATTTAATGTTCCTAATTTTATCTCAGGTAAAGAATACAATGCGTACACTTCTGCGTTGTATAACTTCCTCCATTCTTCTGTAACTTTATCCCTCTTAGACCCAAATATATTCCTAAGCACCTTATTCTCAAACACCCTTAACCTCTGTTTCTCAAAGTAAGAGTCCAAGTTTCACAAACATACAGCAGAACAACCGGTAATATAACTTTTTATAAATTCTAACTTTCAGATTTTTTGAGAGCAGACTGGATGACAAAAGCTTCTCAACCGAATAATAACAGGCATTTTTCTTGTTTATGCTGAGTTTAATTTCCTCCCGAGTATCATTTATATTTGTTACTGTTGCTCCAATATATTTGAATTTTTCCACCTCTTCAAAGGATAAATTTACAATTTTTATATTTCCATTTCATGCTATGTTCTGGTCACGAGACATAATAATATACTTTATCTTTTCGGGGTTTACAGCCAAACCTATCTCTTTACTTGCTTCAAGGAAAGTTCTAGTGTTTTCCCTAATATTTTGCGGATATTCTCCTGACATATTAACGTCATCCGCATAGACCAAAAGCTGATGTAATCCTTTCAATTCCAAACCCTCTCTGTTATCCATAACTTTCCTAATGACATATTCTAGAGTAAAGTTAAAAAGTAAAGATGATAGTGCATCTCCTTGCTTTTGGCTCGCAGTGAATTGGAAAGGCATCCGACAGAAACTGGCCTACACGGACTCTGCTCTGTTTCACTGAGATACATTGTAATTAGTCGAATTAATTTCTTGGGAATACCAAATTCAATAAATATATTATATAAAACTTCCCTCTTAACCGAGTCATATGCTTTTTTGAAATCTATGAATAACTGATGTACTGTAGGTACCCTTATACTGCCATTTTTTCACTAATATCTGTCTTAAACAAATATATGACCAATAGTCGATCTACAGGGTAAATCAAAAGTCTGGAATCATATAAATATCTTCCATATGCTTGATTTTCGATTACTTTAGGTGTTACCAGTATTTGTAAGATCAAATGCTCTACAGTGATACATTCTATTCTAGCCTTCAGCTATTTCAAAAGCCACTATTTTGGATGCAACTTTGAAGTTTTAAATTGAAAAGAGGTCATGTAGTTACTCAGAGTCATGTGAAATTTTCTGAAAAAAAAAACAAACAAACAAACAAACACTGGTGCAATCTGTTTGAAGATATATTTAATCGTTTTTTAAGTTATTTAAAGATAACTATCCTAATGACACAAACATTAGTTACTACTTCTATCTTTTGCTCATCTAGTTTTTCCTCTTGTTTTTCTGATTGTTTTTCATCATTCCTTCTTGCTGTTCTTCTATATTTTGTTCATTTAGTTATTCTTATTCTTGTTTCTGTATTTGTTGTTTGCTCATTTCTTTTTGCTCTTCTACCTTTTGTTTATATATTAGTTCTTCTTGTTCCTCTTCTTTTTTTTAATTCTCTTTGTTATTCTTTTACTCCACATTTTTGTTTATCCAGTTCTTCTTCTTGTTCCTCTAGCTGTTGTTCTCTCATTTTTCGTTATTCTTCTTATTTTTCTACTTTTCTTTCTACTTTTTGCTCACCTAGTTCTTCTTGTTCCTCTAGTTGTTTTCTCATTCCTTGTTGTTATTCTTCTTACTCTTCTACTTTCATTCACCTAGTTCTTCTTGTCCCTCTAGTTGTTTTCTCATTCCTTGTTGTTATTCTTCTTACTCCTCTACTTTTCATTCACCTAGTTCTTCTTGTTCCTCTAGTTGTTTTCTCATTCCTTGTTGTTATTCTTCTCACTCTTCTACTTTTCATTCACCTAGTTTTTCCTGTTCCTCTAGTTGTTTTCTCATTCCTTGTTGTTATTCTTCTTACTCTTCTACTTTCATTCACCTAGTTCTTCTTGTTCCTCTAGTTGTTTTCTCATTCCTTGTTGTTATTCTTCTTACTCTTCTACTTTCATTCACCTAGTTTTTCCTGTTCCTCTAGTTGTTTTCTCATTCCTTGTTGTTATTCTTCTTACTCTTCTACTTTCATTCACCTAGTTCTTCTTGTTCCTCTAGTTGTTTTCTCATTCCTTGTTGTTATTCTTCTTACTCTTCTACTTTCATTCACCTAGTTTTTCCTGTTCCTCTAGTTGTTTTCTCATTCCTTGTTGTTATTCTTCTTACTCTTCTACTTTCATTCACCTAGTTCTTCTTGTCCCTCTAGTTGTTTTCTCATTCCTTGTTGTTATTCTTCTCACTCTTTTACTTTTCATTCACCTAGTTCTTCTTGTTCCTCTAGTTGTTTTCTCATTCCTTGTTGTTATTCTTCTCACTCTTCTACTTTTCATTCACCTAGTTTTTCCTGTTCCTCTAGTTGTTTTCTCATTCCTTGTTGTTATTCTTCTTACTCTTCTACTTTCATTCACCTAGTTCTTCTTGTTCCTCTAGTTGTTTTCTCATTCCTTGTTGTTATTCTTCTTACTCTTCTACTTTCATTCACCTAGTTCTTCTTGTCCCTCTAGTTGTTTTCTCATTCCTTGTTGTTATTCTTCTTACTCCTCTACTTTTCATTCTCCTAGTTCTTCTTGTTCCTCTAGTTGTTTTCTCATTCCTTGTTGTTATTCTTCTTACTCTTCTACTTTTCATTCACCTAGTTCTTCTTGTTCCTCTAGTTGTTTTCTCATTTCTTGTTGTTATTCTTCTCACTCTTTTACTTTTCATTCACCTAGTTTTTCCTGTTCCTCTAGTTGTTTTCTCATTCCTTGTTATTCTTCTTACTCTTCTACTTTTCATTCACCTAGTTCTTCTTGTTCCTCTAGTTGTTTTGTCATTCCTTGTTGTTATTCTTCTCACTCTTCTACTTTTCATTCACCTAGTTCTTCTTGTCCCTCTAGATGTTTTCTCATTCCTTGTTGTTATTCTTCTTACTCCTCTACTTTTCATTCTCCTAGTTCTTCTTGTTCCTCTAGTTGTTTTCTCATTCCTTGTTGTTATTCTTCTTACTCTTCTACTTTTCATTCACCTAGTTCTTCTTGTTCCTCTAGTTGTTTTCTCATTTCTTGTTGTTATTCTTCTCACTCTTTTACTTTTCATTCACCTAGTTTTTCCTGTTCCTCTAGTTGTTTTCTCATTCCTTGTTATTCTTCTTACTCTTCTACTTTTCATTCACCTAGTTCTTCTTGTTCCTCTAGTTGTTTTGTCATTCCTTGTTGTTATTCTTCTCACTCTTCTACTTTTCATTCACCTAGTTCTTCTTGTCCCTCTAGATGTTTTCTCATTCCTTGTTGTTATTCTTCTTACTCCTCTACTTTTCATTCTCCTAGTTCTTCTTGTTCCCCTAGTTGTTTTCTCATTCCTTGTTGTTATTCTTCTTACTCTTCTACTTTTCATTCACCTAGTTCTTCTTGTTCCTCTAGTTGTTTTCTCATTTCTTGTTGTTATTCTTCTCACTCTTTTACTTTTCATTCACCTAGTTTTTCCTGTTCCTCTAGTTGTTTTCTCATTCCTTGTTATTCTTCTTACTCTTCTACTTTTCATTCACCTAGTTCTTCTTGTTCCTCTAGTTGTTTTGTCATTCCTTGTTGTTATTCTTCTCACTCTTCTACTTTTCATTCACCTAGTTCTTCTTGTTCCTCTAGTTGTTTTCTCATTCCTTGTTGTTATTCTTCTCACTCTTCTACTTTTCATTCACCTAGTTCTTCTTGTCCCTCTAGATGTTTTCTCATTCCTTGTTGTTATTCTTCTCACTCTTCTACTTTTCATTCACCTAGTTTTTCCTGTTCCTCTAGTTGTTTTCTCATTCCTTGTTGTTATTCTTCTCACTCTTCTACTTTTCATTCACCTAGTTTTTCCTGTTCCTCTAGTTGTTTTCTCATTCCTTGTTGTTATTCTTCTCACTCTTCTACTTTTCATTCACCTAGTTTTTCCTGTTCCTCTAGTTGTTTTCTCATTCCTTGTTGTTATTCTTCTTACTCTTTTACTTTTCATTCACCTAGTTCTTCTTCTTCCTCTAGTTGTTTTCTCATTCCTTGTTGTTATTCTTCTCACTCTTCTACTTTTCATTCACCTAGTTTTTCCTGTTCCTCTAGTTGTTTTCTCATTCCTTGTTGTTATTCTTCTTACTCTTCTACTTTTCATTCACCTAGTTCTTCTTGTTCCTCTAGTTGTTTTCTCATTCCTTGTTGTTATTCTTCTCACTCTTCTACTTTTCATTCACCTAGTTTTTCCTGTTCCTCTAGTTGTTTTCTCATTCCTTGTTGTTATTCTTCTTACTCTTCTACTTTTCATTCACCTAGTTTTCCCTGTTCCTCTAGTTGTTTTCTCATTCCTTGTTGTTATTCTTCTTACTCTTCTACTTTTCATTCACCTAGTTCTTCTTGTTCCTCTAGTTGTTTTCTCATTCCTTGTTGTTATTCTTCTTACTCTTCTACTTTTCATTCACCTACTTCTTCTTGTTCCTCTAGTTGTTTTCTCATTCCTTGTTGTTATTCTTCTTACTCTTTTACTTTTCATTCACCTAGTTCTTCTTGTTCCTCCAGTTGTTTTCTCATCCCTTGTTTTATTCTTCTCACTCTTCTACTTTTCATTCACCTAGTTCTTCCTGTTCCTCTAGTTGTTTTCTCATTCCTTGTTGTTATTCTTCTCACTCTTCTACTTTTCATTCACCTAGTTCTTCTTGTTCCTCTAGTTGTTTTCTCATTCCTTGTTGTTATTCTTCTCACTCTTTTACTTTTCATTCACCTAGTTCTTCTTGTTCCTCTAGTTGTTTTCTCATTCCTTGTTGTTATTCTTCTCACTCTTTTACTTTTCATTCACCTAGTTCGTCTTGTTCCTCTAGTTGTTTTCTCATTCCTTGTTGTTATTCTTCTCACTCTTTTACTTTTCATTCACCTAGTTCTTCTTGTTCCTCTAGTTGTTTTCTCATTCCTTGTTGTTATTCTTCTCACTCTTCTACTTTTCATTCACCTAGTTCTTCTTGTTCCTCTAGTTGTTTTCTCATTCCTTGTTGTTATTCTTCTCACTCTTCTACTTTTCATTCACCTAGTTCTTCTTGTTCCTCTAGTTGTTTTCTCATTCCTTGTTGTTATTCTTCTCACTCTTTTACTTTTCATTCACCTAGTTCGTCTTGTTCCTCTAGTTGTTTCTTCAATCCTTCTTGTTATTCCCCTACATTTTTATTCATCTAGTTTTCTTCTTATTCCTCTAGTTCTTTCTTCATTTCTTCTTGTTCTTATTCTTCTACATTTTCGTTCATCTAGTGCTCTTTCTGGTTTTTCTAATTGTTTCATTATTTCTTCTTCTTTGTCCCTACTCTTCCACTTCTTTTTTCATCTACAATTTCTTGTTTCTTTCGTTACGTCTTTTATTCTTCATTCTCTTTAAAATATTTTTGTCCACATGTTTCTTCTTCTTCTTTTAGTTACTGTTCCTTCATTTTTTCTTGTTATACTTCGCCACTTCTACGTTTAGTTCTCACACTCTAACTTTTATTTCGTCTACTTCTCTTTATTTAGTAGTCTATGTTCTCTTGTTCTAGCTTGCCCTGTTTCTGGTGGCCCCGTTATTGTCCCTTCTGTTCTTACTCCTCTTTTAATTTTCTTCTTTCACTTATCTACTTGTTCTTGTTGTCTTTTCGTTCTTGAGGCCGTCTTGTTTCCCTCTTTCTTGTTTTCCTTTCCCATTGTATTCCTACAAACTTATGAGAAGGTTCATTGAGAAGACAGAAAGATCATAAAAGAAAATCATTGAGGGAATCGCGATGAACAGAAGGGTTAACTGTGGGATGAGCGACATATGGCGACATCTGGAGTTCTGCGGGCTACAGATGCACCGCAGTCGCCATATGGCAGCCTCCCTCCGAGACAATTCTCCCCTTTAAGTCAGCTGGTCCTACCTAATCCCAGAATAGTAGCAAAATGTAATTTTATTTGGGCTCCGCTCCCTTTCACTACCTTCAGTGAAAGTTCGACTCTTCGAGATTACGGCTTACTAAAGAACACCACTGAAGCACTCCATCGTCAGCAGTACTATACGGCACCAGACTACAGTTTACAATTAATTTGCACTTCGTAGATCATACGTCTTGATAGCTAAGGTGGCAAAACACTGGTTTGCGACGACCTCTGGCCCGAGTTCAAATTTCGACGATACCAGGATATTATCATATTTACATGCATATTAGGCCTCCTCTGTCCTCTTCTTTTTAATGCGAAATTGTATGAGAGTTCTTGTATGCGCATATGTAAAGTCCGGGTCAGCTTACTTCATACCCTAAGGGTGAAACCTCCATTTTTTCCCCATTACTATAGTGAGAGTCACATAACAACAGTTCCTAAACAGCAAATATTGCCGTCTTGTCAGTGTTGCCAACTGTTACCAGATATCACACGATCCTACGTACTAAATGACTTATTTACTTACAGTACTTTATGTTGGAAGGTTATACTAAATAGGTAATTCAATAATTTGTAACATATTTTAGTCGGCAAACTATATGAGAAAGGGATCAACACATCAAGTATTTTTTCTGGCAATACGAAATTCATTGGTTTGACTAAACATTTGACTCACGAGACCTAACCTAAAAATGTATTTTGTTTGACCACATGAAATTATTAGTACTAACTCCGAAAACTTGCCTGACTATAGTCTTGAATTATAACCACAACGCAACATATAAAATAACTATTATGTATTAATATTAATTAATTATTAGTATGTTCAAATTTCATTAGCTTCCAGTAACAGGCTCAGAGATCTAGTAAAATTTAAATTTCATGGAACTCCAGTACCGACAAATATTGCCGATAATTTGTCTCAGCTGCCAACATACCAGTTACAAACTCGCTACCATTTGTAGTATTTGTCAGTATCGAAATTCGAAAGGAAGTTGGCAAAAGAAAATTCAACCTGCAAACTAGAAAATCACCATAATCCACTAGCATATGTAGTAATAGGGGAAAAATGGTTAGGTTTCACCCTTAGGGTATGAAATAAGCTGACCCGGACTATACATATACTAGTGGATTGTGGTGATTTTCTAGTTTGCAGGTTGAATTTTCTTTTGCCAACTTCGTTTCGAATTTCGATACTGACAAATACTACAAATGGTAGTGAGTTTGTAACTGGTATGTTGGCAGCTGAGACAAATATCCACAATATTTGTCGGTACTGGAGTTCCATGAAATTGAAATTGTACTAGATTTCTGAGCCTGTTACTGGAAGCTAGTGAAATTTGAACATACTAATAATTAATTAATATCAGTATTAATATTAATACATAGGGTAAACTAGGGTCTGTTGGACAGTCGGGCATGTTGGACACTCTGTACTTTAACGTGTTACCTCGCCACTTGTGGGCATCACATTCTGCTAGAAGTCAATGACGGAAGTAGCTCGTGGCTACTTCCGTCATTGACTTCTAACAGAATGTGATGCCCACAAGTGGCGAGGTAACACGTTAAAGTACAGAGTGTCCAACATGCCCGACTGTCCAACAGACCCTAGTTTACCCTAATAGTTATTTTAAGTGTTGCGTTGTGTTATAATTCAAGACTATAGTCAGGTAAGTTTTCGGAGTTAGTACTAATAATTTGATGTGGTCAAATAATATACAATTTTAGGTTAGGTTTTGTGAGTCAATTGTTTAGACAAACCAATCAATTTCGTAATGCCAGACAAAATACTTAACATATTGATCCCTTTCCCGTATAGTTTGCGTACGAAAACATGTTATAAATTATTGAATTATTTAGAATAACTTTTCAACATAAAGTACAGTAAGTAAATAAGTCATATAGTACGAAGGATCGTGTGATATCTGTAACAGTTGGCAACACTGACAAAACGGGAATATTAGCTGTTTTTGAACTGTTATTATGTGACCCTCACTATAAAAGCAGCAAAGAAATAACGTTTTCAAAGTTAGGTAACTGTAGTCCGAAATATAGAAATTAGTTTTAAAAATGTCATTACCGAAGCTCGGAACTTGGGGACGTGTTTGTCGTACGCATGAGTAAGGTTCAAGGTACAGTAGTGACAAAAAAAAACGGACCGACCTTGTAGCTGATTTCAGAGCCTTGTTCATTCCAGAGCACGACAGACTGGTAACTAAGACATTCGTGGTTCGAATCCTGCGTGGGAAGGAAACTTTTTTTTATTCCTTATTCAAATTTATTCCCAATACTTTTCATTCGCTGGTAAAATTCTTGTTCTGGAAATAATAAGTTAATTAAGTAGTAAAATATCGCTGCAATCGAAAAGTATTGGGAATAAATTTGGATAAAGAACAAAAAATGTTTCCTTCCCAGATAGGATTCGAACCACGAAAGTCTTAATTAACAGTCTATCATGCTTTGGAGTGAACAAGGCTCTGAAATCAGCTACAAGGGTCGGTCCGATTTTTTTTGCCACTGCTGTACAACGTACACAAATCTGACGCTGCAAGTGCTCAGGGACAGTCGTATGTACTAAGAAAGTGGTCACATCCAATGACAGGAAGACAGATGACAAAACTGTGTCATGTCGAAGCCAATGACATTCAGAGAATTACAGGTAAATGATCTATTTGAAAATTTAGAAAATACGTGTTATTCGAATGTGTATCACAGAAGATTGAAAATACATTTTTATTTTTTATTTTATTTTAGGTACAGAATTTTGTGGAGAAATTCGGAGGAGATACATTATTTTCATCGAGTGGAGAGTTTATATTTTGTAAATTACACCACACGCAAACTAGAGGTTGCAAACGGACATTCATTGAAAGAGATTGCAGTCCTTTAAATTGATCGAAAATTTGTCCATAGCCAGGGATCAAGTCATAGAGGGAACCTGCCTTAGTAGTGACACACAAATTGAAAACTATTTCGAGAAAAATTTAGGATATACAGTACCTATCTTTCTCAGATACGAGATCAGCTAGCAACTGCTGAAAATCGAACGGTATACAGTGACAGTGAAAACATTCAGTATTTTAAGTTTGCTCCCGTCACTTCACGTGATGCGGAAATATGTTTTTCTCGTTTCAAATCATGTTTAACTAACAGGTGAAGAAGTTACGGGTTCGAAAATCTTCGAATCTAAGTAGTCATACACTGTAATAAAATGTACAGAGCTGAAGAGTAAATTTGATATATTGCTCATGTTTATTTGTATTATATCTATGCTATAAACTACGTGTTTCAACCTACCATAATACTATCAACATGTTGTTCCTGCCAGAAATCACTTTTCTAGCAGACCTGGCAGTACCTCCGTGCTGGAAGCGGGAGTTTGTTGATATTGAAGTCCGGTCGCTTAGCCACGTGCAAAGACACAAGTCCCCAAGTTCCGAGCTTTGGTCATTACATTTTCTTCGTGAAGGCAAGTCCCATTAAATGTAAATAACACAGAATAATTTCCTCGATTCTATGTCATTTTTACACTTATTAACTTCGGAAGTATGGTAGACGACAACTGTTACCATCAGTAGAAGAAGAAAGGCAATCTGTATCTCTTTATATGCTATGACAATGGAAGAATTTACGGGGCAGAAATTAAGGTAGGTAGTTTGAAGATAAACAAAGAGACATGTTGTTCTTTGTCAGTGAGGAGATAATTGCAGGAGTAACGGAACAACGGGACAGAGGATGGTTTTGGAAGCGGATTTTACCTTGCAATCTTTCCGTGAGCATTTGTGACTGATACTATATACTACTGTGGAAAAGTCTTAAGCAGGAATTCAAAATCTAGAGCCTTGTATTTTATGTATGTAGAAGAGGTCTAATATGAGGATGTACTCGTGTGTGTTTTTTTCTTCACATTTTGATCTTAGACTAGATGAAGGGTCTTATATGCGAGGGAGTTTAAAAAGCGAGATCATACGGTATTGTGGTGGACAAAGCCAAGATTGTGCAGGTTCTTTTCGGGGATCTGCCATTATTCCCATCAACACTCTGCACAATTTCCCTTTCATATCATCTCTCTCTCTCCATCGGCGTAGCTCAGGCGGTATTACGTTTTATCACTTTCACCCCCACACAGATTTATCTACCAAAAACGCACAGAATTTTTAAAGAATCGTACTTGGTCAGTTTTACCCCTCACAGATTTATTTGCAAAAAAAAAAAACACACACACACAGGGTGTTCATATAGACCAATTTCATCCTTACACAGAATTATTTACCAGAATCACTCAGGGATTTTCGGGAAATCGAATTTGAACTCTTTCACCGCATACAGGTTTGTTTGCCAAAAATGATAGAGCATTTTCGGTAAATAAAATTTGATCTTTCATATCACCGCACAGGTTTATTTACAAATAATTACACAGAATTTTAGAGAAATGAAATTTGAACTCTTTTTACCGCCACATAATTTAATTTTTCAAAAATCATTTAGAACTTTCGAGAAACTGTTTAAGATTTCTTTTACACCCATGCAGGTTCATTTACCTAAAAGCATATACTATTTCAGAGGAATAGAATTTCACCTCCGGTACCTCAGAAAGATTTATTTATCAAAACGTATAGAGGATTTTAGTAAAATCCACTTTAGATCTGTTTTACCTCTACGCAGACTTATTTGCAGAAATCACAGGATTTTTGGGAACTGGAATTTGAATTCTTTTACCCCACACAGATAAATTTTCCAAAATTAATAAAGAATTTTTTAGAAATCTAATTAGATCTCTTTCACTCCATACAGATTTATTTACCAAAAATCGGAGGATTATTAAGAAATCGGATTCAGAATCTGTTTTCGTAGAAAATTCTATTAGGGGAGTTGGATAGTATCGGACATCGAGTAATATCGGACAGTGCGTTTCTTTCATCTACCACCAGATGGTAGTACCCGAATGACATGGTTACGTTTCTGTTACATAACCTAAATAATATAAACAAGATAAATTATAGATATACGTTTCTGTATGCGACATCACAGAAACGTAACCATGTCATTCAGGTACTACCATCTGGTGGTAGGTGAAAGAAACGCACTATCCGATATTACCCGATGTCCGATACTACCCAACTCTCCCCTAATAATGTCCCGTAAAATATGAGAGCAATGAAGTTCTGTAAGTTTTGCCTCACACAACTTTATTCAACAAAATCTCAAAGTCCTTTGAAGATTTAGTGAATTTTGTTTCACCCCAGTTTATTTGCCAAACGTTTCACTGAATTTTCGGCAAATGGAACACAATTCATTTGATGGGGAGCTATTAACTACACCATGGCTGGGTCTACTCTCGATCTTTTTGAGTCTGCCCGGAGACCGCCGGCGTGTGAAAGCGTGAAGGCCCGTGAGCGGGCTCCACATCCACACGCATGGTGCTGACAGCGGAGTGATTCTGTTTGAAGAGAGCGCCGAGATATATCGAAGGAAGCGACGCGCTAAACACAGCCTGCCAGAGTCCTACTTAGGTGACGGCGGGCTTCACACCCTCACAGCTCCCTCGTCTGCGCTCATAGACTTTGCGATGCAAGAAGGGTACTAGTGTGTTACTCGCATTAATTGATTTATTCTACTTCAAAATCCATGCTCTTGTTTTACGTAATTGCATACGTAGGCCTAATTTTTATTTATGATTTGGATTATTGCTTATTTTAAAAACTAGCCGTACCCGTGCGCTCCGCTGCACTTGTTAGAAATAAATATAAAGTAATTACATAATTAAAATAGGACATTTGGTCCAGGGAACATTCGTGTTTGATAGAAGGATAAATCGTTCAATATGTTACTTTATATTATATTATATTATATTATATTATATTATATTATATTATATTATATTATATTATATTATATTATATAAAAAGTGTGTCGATAACGGATGTACTCCGATAAGTAAGTTTTTAATTTGTTGTGGGGGCTCTTGAATATCAGAAAGAACAACTTTTACAACAGCGCAACATAATCTGCTTGGCTCATTACTCAATTTTTTTGCATTTTATTTATTGCATATGTATTTTATATATTTTAACACAATTCAATTGAGCATAGTTGAAATTTAGATTATAAAATAATGGAATGCTAAGCTAACGTACTATTACTGCATACTAAATCAATACACTCTCGTTGTTCGTTAATTCTCTGAGATGAAAATGAATGTATGCTGTACATAAATATTATTTTAAGAAATAGAGGAAACGAATATACAGAATAGCCTATCAAGTTTTCTGTGCATAAGAAGCTATTTCAATCTTACCTGTCCTCGATTCACTCAGAAGTTATGTAATAACATTGTAGCATTATGTCCATCTAGAATTCTAGAGAAACTACACTTTCCAATGGTGAAATAATAATTATACAAATCGGTTAATTAGCTTCCGAGATTACGTCATACAATCACAGAAACATTCTCTGTAGGCTATGTTTAATAGCTTCCGATTGTTGTTGTCCAAGACTCCTTGTAGAAGAAGTCATTTGTTTTTATTTCATTACAGCCCATTAGGTGGCATCGTTATTTTAATTTTAAAACTCATTTATCTCATTAAATATCAGTCCTAGCAAAATTTTGCATAGAATAAAACTTATCGGAAATCATTTTTAAAGAAAATTTTGTTACATAACATTTTTCATGAAAATCAATAATAAGGGAGATATTTAGATTTATGTAATTCAAGTCTCCTTACAACTCTCCTTTTAAATAATGTATTTTGAATGCCATATAGCCTAAAATCTAAGATAGAACGAACTGAATTTATATTCCAATTTTCATATAAATCGGTTCAGCCATTATCGCGTGAAAAGGTAACAAACATCAAGACAGACATACATACAAACAGGAATTAAAAAAAAAGCGATTTTCGGTTTCAGGATGGTTAATTATACATGTTAACATCAATTATTTTTGGAAAACCGAAAATTACCAGAAAAATTTCAAAATTGCCAACAATGCCGGGCATGAATAGGATTAGAAATTAATTTATTAAGATTTGTAATTACAGTTGCTCCCCAGAATGATATTTGCCCTCATGGTAGAACATGGAATAATTACTGCATTATCTAATCGAATTGGGGATGTTTGTTTATTAATAGCTATTTCGGTTACAGACTTATTATTAATACAGATTTGTTTCCTACCAGCAAATCTACTAGCCCATCTTTGATACCTTGGTAATTACAAGGTGGAAGTAACATAAATGTGCAGAGTAATATGACATTTCTGTAGATATATCCTGGAAATTTGATTTATCCATAGTAATCTCACTAGAGATTTTGATTTATCCAGATAAAATCCAAACTCGAGTGAGATTTATTTGACTATTACACGATTAGAAGAAATAAAGTACTCCAATACAATAAAATATTAGTTGACTTACTAAAATACTAAACTGTTTTGAAAATGTATTATTGTACACTGGCGTTCAAAGGTATCTTATCTGGCCATACTAATCGATAGTGATCGACAATTTGTTGGTGTAAGTGTGGCTTCTTTAGTTATTACTTCTATGAATAGATGGAGACGATTATAGTCAGTGAAGCCAATCAAATATACCCGCATTATACACTATCTAACAAAAAGTAATTGGGCACTGTTTTCACCTCTTTAGAACCTCGTGATACTACCTCTTGTTGCTATAACAGCAGCCACTCTGTCAGACACGCTCTCCACTAGTTTGTGTAGGATATCCACTGGAATGCGTCGCCATTCCTCTTGCAACATGGCACTCAGTTGGACAATGGAAGTTGGCCCCATATTTCGGCGGCTACTATGCAGTGGTATGCAGACAATACTGTTCACCGGTTGGACTGGCCTGCACAAAGTCCTGATCTCAATCCCATTGAGCACCTTTGGGAAGAATTGTACCGGCGATTGAGGTCTCGGGAGATGCGGCCAATTTCCATTGTCCAACTGAGTGCCATGTTGCAAGAGAATGGCGACGCATTCCAATGGATATCCTACACAAACTAGTGAAGAGCAAGCCTGACAGGGTGGCTGCTGTTATAGCAACAAGAGGTGGTACCACGAGGTTCTAAAGGGGCAAAGACAGTGCCCAATTACTTTTTGGTAGATAGTGTATAATTCACTTTTTCATACCACTCTTCTCGGTTTAACTGGAAACCGCTGATATTATCAATTATGAGAATAATTTATGCTTAATCTACATCATCATTTTCCCTCACACTTTTTAATCGCCCCAATAATGGTGCCACCTATTGTCGATTAGCGAAACTGTCTCAAAGTTTGTCATTTTCTTATATCTTTGGTTCTGACTTATCCCGTGGTTAGAAAGTTCGCTTACACCACCATAAAATCGTAGGTCAGATATCTTTGAACGTCAGTGTACTATCTCATCATTACAAATATTTCGCTAGATAGCAGTAGTGTGTTATGATGAGGTGTTCTCTTGTTACCAGTTGTTCCAACTACACAATCTTCATTGAACTCTATGAACGATTAATAGTCAAGAAAGTTCTGTTGATTCAGTTTTATTTTTATTAAAACAATTGCATTCCACTTTAATTATCAATATGTATTAAACAATCTCTGATACGTGACTATCCTTAACATCATACAGCAGAAGCTATAACATAACCTAAATAATATAAACAAGATAAATGATAGAAAAGTTATAATTAAGGATGATGAAATAAACATAAATCATTTTAAAAGGTATAATTATTGAAAGTACAATGTTGGCAAACAAAGAAACAAATGCTAGGGAAATTATACAAATTTTGGTAGTTCCGTACCGTTTTATTGGTCAAAAGTAGCATGACGTAGTAAAAGTGTAATAGTCATTAAAAATAATTTTGTCCTAAATGTTAACATAGTTTTACTCTCTAAAAACATCACATGATGAGTTACATTCCCAATTACTTAGAAAATTAGGAACTTTTTAAATCTGTACATTGTGCATCCTGATTATATTTTTATTGTGGTAAAAGATGGCATTCATGTCTCTGCTATTTTTCTCTCTATCCCGTTGCTAGAGTACATGCGGCGGTATGTGACTCCAGAAAAATATAAGATTTCTCAGTTCAAGTTACTATTAATTTATAAGCACAAATATCAATGAGGAGGAATTAATTTTATTGTTGTTTATAATTATGGTAATACACATGTAAAAGTGATTATTTTGGTCAGAAAAGGTTTTGTGTTGCAGTTTTGCGATCCCTCAAAATGATTACGAGATTGAAACAACCAATAACCTTCTATTTAGGGGTTCACCGTAGTATATTTCTATGTACAAGACGTAACTTACTATATTGCCATGGCCCCTACATTTGTCGGTCTAAGTGGACTCTGAGAGATTGACTTTCACTTTAACAGCAGTCTAGCTTTTGTAGTCGTTGTGGCAGAAGGGGGATCGATGCAACGAACAAGAGCAAAGAACAATACACCACCTACATTTAGCAGATCACTCAGCAAGAAACCTTACTGCCTGGAAATATTCTTCACCATTTCGAACAATACCGTTACCACCGCCATCATATTTAACAAAGCATGATCTTAATTAGTGCCACCATTCATCATAAATATCATATTCCTTATCATAACCAACGCCACGGCCTGTATCACTACAATATCATCACTATCACCACTACATTACTATGATTATCAATAATATCGCTAGGCCTATTATAACTATCATCATGGTACAGTAATGGCAAAAAAAACCGGACCGACCCTTGCAGCTGATACAAAAGAATCCTGTTGTGTGTATTGTGTCAAACTGTGGTAATTTCAATATGGATAGTGAAGCCAGAGGTATGTACTGCTATTTAATGTAAAAATACGCAGTTATCTTTGCCGAATAGAGGTAGAAATGTAATATTGATGCCAGGTGAAAATAAAACTCTCAAAGATTTTCGTCTGTAGGTTTGAGGCACTGAAGGAAACAAAAGACGGTAAGAACAGAACAAATGCAATAAATTTCATTGTTATAATTATTAGTAAAGATGGATGTGTTTTGTGACTAGCAAAATTTGAATCTGTGACTCTGAAATCAGCTACAAGGGTCGATCCGGTTTTTTTTTGCCACTACTGTACAATTACAATTGATTACAACTACCATCATCTCCATCAACAATAATATCCCCACGCTATCACCGCATCAATATTATCTCCAACCACATTATTATTACTGGCACAACCAGTATCTTCTCCAATATTACAGTCATGACTATTACAATTATGACGTCACCCGCGTAGCTCAGTCGGCTGAGGCGCTTGCGCTCGGGTGTGGGTTCGATTCCCGCTTGTGCTGAGTATAGGGGTTGGGCTTTTTCCGAGGTTTTTCCCAACCGTAAGCCGAATGTCAGGTAATCTATGACGAACAAAGGAAGAGACTTGTGAAGTGCTTTATGTGGAGTGTGGTATTGTATGGGACTGAAACATGGACATTACGAGGAACTGAAGAGAAGCGACTAAGAGCATTTGAAATGTGGATGTGGCGAAGAATGGAGCGAGTTAAATGGACAGACAGAATAAGAAATGATGTTGTAGAAAGAGTGGATGAAGAAAGAATAATGCTGAAACTTATCATAAGAGAAAAAGGAATTGGTTGGGTCACTGGCTGAAAAGAAACTGCCTACTGAAGGATGCACAGGGATGAATGGTGAATGGGAGAAAAGAATAGGTATACCAGATGATAGACGACATTAAGATTTATGGATCGTATGCGGAGACAAACAGGAGGTGGAAAATAGGAATGATTATTGGAGAATGCTGTGTTTGCAGTGAAAGACTTGCCCTTGGGAAGAAAACTATGAATCAGTGAATGTGGCAAAGAAGGGATTTTATTGTTTATTTGTGACATGGCTATTTATTTTTCCAGAAACCAGTGATTTTCTTCCTGATTTCCTTAATGTTTATGGCTGTATTAATTGTAAAAATTAGTATGCCTAAGTCTTATATTATGTAGATATCTTGAAAACCTAGTCTCTTTCTCTGATACATTTTTAGCCTTAAATTTGTAGATTTAAATTTTAACGTTGAATGAAGCTTATCTAGGATCCTGCGTTAGACACAAAATGTAAGTCACTCAGGCTTGTAACATCGTCGAAATATAAAGGATAGATATGCCCTAAATCAAACCTATATGTAAATTAAATAGCTTTCTATCTATGTAATTTATTTTATTACATGATTAATATTATGCACATTGTTACAGAATTACTGCCAACGTGCTACAGTCTTTGCTCACTCCTCAACTTCAATCGCTTGCCAAGCCCAAAGTGCAAAAGTTGGATCCATGCATACAGCAAATGATACACGTAAGTAAACACGAACGTTTCAAATCTATATTCAGATTTTATCTAGCTTTTATGGTTTAAGAGTTTTAGTAGGCCTACAATTTGTTAATAAAACTTTGTTACACTGAAGAAATCTATGTGACGTAGTCCGCTATGAAGTCATCTAGGGCCATATTCATAGACATTCTTAGCGCGGGCTTCGGGTGGATGATCAGCGAACTAGCGTTTTTCGTATTCATAAACCAGTGTTAGCGATATGATATGATATGATATGATGTGATATGATATGATATGATATGATATGATATGATATGATATGATATGATATGATATGATACGATATGATATGATATGATATGATATGATATGATATGATATGATATGATATGATATGATATGATATGGTGTGGTGTGGTGTGGTATGGTATGATATATGATCTGATATGATATATGATATGATATATGATATGATATATGATATGGTATGATATGATATGATATGATATGGTGTGGTGTGGTGTGGTATGGTATGATATATGATCTGATATGATATGATATATGATATGATATGGTGTGGTGTGGTGTGGTATGGTATGATATATGATCTGATATGATATGATATATGATATGATATGATATGGTGTGGTGTGGTGTGGTATGGTATGATATATGATCTGATATGATATGATATGATATAATATGGTGTGGTGTGGTGTGATGTGATGTGATGTGATGTGATGTGATGTGATGTGATGTGATATATGATATGATATGATATGATATGATATGATATGATATGATATGATATGATATGATATGATATGATATGATATGATATGGTGTGATGTGATGTGATGTGATGTGATGTGATGTGATGTGATGTGATGTGATGTGATGTGATGTGATGTGATGTGATGTGATATGATATGATTGATATATGATATGATATGATATATGATATGATATGATATGATGTGATATGATGTGATATGATATGATATGATATATGATATGATATGATATGATATGATATGATATGATATGATATATGATATGATATGATATATGATATGATATGATATGATATGATATGATATGATATGATATGATATGATATGATATGATATGATATGATATGATATGATATGATATGATGTGATATAATATGATATGATATGATATGATATGATATGATATGATATGATATGATATGATATGATGTGATGTGATGTGATGTGATGTGATGTGATGTGATGTGATATGATATGATATGATATGATATGATATGATATGATATGATATGATATGATATGATATGATATGATATGATATGATATGAATCCTGTACAAGTAATCAGTCGATAGCCGGGGCTAGTTTAGCACGCTCGTAGTGGGGGCTAGCGAAATGTTTTATGAATAGCACCCCTACAGATTAATTATGTAGGCTATGTCAGTGAGAAGCAAGCGTGTCGAGTGCATTCACGAATATTGTACTGTAAATTAATATTTAATACAATTCAGAACATGCATACACAAGTATATCATACAATGTTATTGAGCGGTAACTTGGAAACAGAGGTTCCCAATTGTATTTTTTTTTTTTTTACAAAATAATAAGTTCGTGCTCTGCTCTATTTCTGTAAAGACTAGTGTTACTTCAATTTTGCAAATAAATTAATTCCTGAATCTTTTGCTTAAAAAGAAACTCTTTATTTTACGTAAAATTCTGTCAATTTACTAATGAATTCCTCCTAAATATGAAGGTGTGGGTACACATTTCTTCTAAACACATCTTCAAAATATGCAGGAAACCAACCGCACCACCACACACATACACAACACATCTAATCACCCCAATCAACTCAAACATGCTGCATTCAGGACAATGGTACACAGATTACTCAACATTCCCATGAGCCAACAACACTACAATGAAGAAGTGAACACAATCAAATACATAGCACAAGAAAACGGTTACAACCCAAACATAATAGACAACATCATAAGGAAGACAAAACAAAAACTCAACAAACACGAAAACACACAAAACACAACACAAACACAAGAAATACATCACACTAACATACGAAAACAAAAACACACACAAGATCGCATCCTCATTCAGAAAACAGAAATACAACATAGCATACACAACAGAAAACACACTAAAAAGACATCTCAACACACAAACAACACAAACAAATAAATACAACCACACAGGCGTATAGAAACTCACATGCAATAGTTGCGACAGTTTCTACATTGGACAGACAGGCAGATCATTCCAAACTCGATACAAAGAACACATTAAAGCAATAACCAGAGGACACAATACATCTACATATGCCGAACACATAACTAATGCTAACCACACATACAATAACATAAATACAGACATGGAAATCCTACACATAGCCTACAACCCAAAAATCAAAAACTCAACACACTAGAACAATATGAAATATACAGAGACACTGAAACACATCCCAGTCAAATTCTCAACACACAGTTCAATTTCAGAACACACACACTATTTGACACAAGTCTTCATCACACGAACGCACCCACACAACAGGCAGCGAAGTTGAGATAGCGCCGAGATCTAGTAGGCTCTGAGGATGGTGTGAAGTAACACCGAAACAGCTGTAAGCCACACATGCTTACATAATTAACACGAGTAAGATCGCCATTCAATCAATTGTTTCTAAAATTTTGTTTATGACATTATCCCAGGTATAAAACGAAATTTAAAATCTTCATTGCAGCCTACTTTAATAAAATTAATTTTTAGCACAAATGTTTTTATTCCACGTCCGTAGTTCCTGATTTGACTCATAGATAATGAATACGAAGAAAATACTTCCAACAGCTTAGAAGAATTCATATCCAAATCGAAAACTACTTTTAGTCTAGCGGGTGCGCTTAAAACATGTATGTCCGTCAAAATCTTAAAATTAATTTTTACATCAGATAGTACTGTACATTTCACTTGACGATGTGCGTCAGAGGAAGAAGAATAATTGTTTGTATGCACTGGAGTCTGATTAGTGTAATATGTTACTAGTCAGCGATGTCTGAAATGCAGGGAGAAAGGAACTAGTCATCCTACCAATTATCTCCTTGTCTAGTTGCCTCATAAGTAGTGCCTTGTTGGTATCACTTGTTGTGAGGTTCAGACAGTCGACTAAACAACAATACTTTTAGAAATAAATGATTCCAATAAAAGTTAATAGGGGTATCCTGAACTAGCACCAACAGATAGCGCACGTGTACTATGAGTGATGCGCTTTGCGTGTGCATTTGTTTTTCGGTATATAAACATTGAGGATATACGTAATGTATTAGTATATTAAATACTCCTAAAAACAACTTAAAATGGCAAGTTTTTGTTATGTTCCTATATGTAAAAACCAGGGAAAGCTTTTTGTCTACAATCATATCTCGAAATATTCTGAATATATGCTTTAAACCTTATATAAGTAATAAAATTGGGCCTCGAAAGTGCTAGCTATTAAATAAAAGTAACTACTTCAAGTAAGGAATTGTAGACTATAGTTTCATTTTGGAAGAGGAAAATGAAAAATTAATAAAAACATATGCAACCTCGACAGCGAGCTATATTATCTTAGATTATGCTGTATGCAGTAGTTGTAGGAGTCTCTGAATTTTACGCCTGCAGTAAACTCTCGATAAACTGGAATGTTTATTACCCCGGACGATCCCTAGTGAAATCCATTTCGTGAATAATGTTTTTAATGTACTGTACCCTAATTATTAAAGCCATGTTTTAAGTTCAAATTTTCAAAATCATCCCACACAGTATTCAAAACTGCATGTCCTTAACCTACAAAACACACTACTAATCGTGATACTATTGCGATCATATTATATCATCCTATTAAAAAAATTGTATTTCATCTTTCTGCAACTACAGAAAAAATACAAGGAATTCATTCTCGATAGTCTCTTCCCTATCAAAAAAACACATTGGTGGCTGCATATCCTGTTTTTAGCGTACGGTTCTTAATAATTATTAAAGAGGGCAATAACACTTTCGACATACTTCCTATTTTTTTATTCGTGCATATTGTCTCAAAGTTCTCATTAAGGTTCATGAACATTCAATTTACTCGTATCTACTATATTCTGCATACTGCAGATTTCCCCATCCATCTCGGGGGAATCGCTTAATTTTATACAGGCTTACGTTATTATATATTGTAAATTAAATTAAATTATGAGGTAGAAAATATTGAATTATATTAAATTATACTATGTGATACAAAATAACTGTAAATATAATTTTGACACGCACAGAAAACCAACAAGCGGGATAACGTAATCAACTGTAGCATATGATATGACAAAACATAGCCCTACAACATGTTGCGCCGCATGGAACGCTCCTGCCTCTGACGGTAAAACTTCGCATAAGATATCCCTATTGAATTTAAGGGGCAAAGGAAACTGCATTATTTATGTTTTATTTGAAGAACATATTCAAGGTCATTTGAATGTTAATCTAATTTATTTTGAAGGGAGGACTATAGGTTTTTATTTTTATTCACATTCCTCATACAAAAATAAACAACGTTAGCATAATTTTTTTTTAAATTTAATTTATTGAAAACAGAAACTGTATAACGTGTTCATAATTCTTGTGTTCGCTTCGTCTGCGATATCCGTCGCGCTGACCACATTACCCCATCCTTCCAAATTCTAAACTGGCTACGGCTTAACGAACGTAGAAATGTTCATTCTCTTGTTCTCCTTTTCCAAGTCCTTCACACCTCTACACCTACCTACCTTGACTCCCGTTTCAGTTACCTGTCATCATATCATAATCTCTTCACACGCACACAAAATAGCCGCATACTAGCCATACCAGCACGTAAGACTTCATCGTATTCATCATCATACACAATCTCGCTTTCGCGCTTGTGGAATACCCTACCCAGTGACATCAGAGACTGTCGGAATTTAGTAGCGTTCAAAAGCAAACTTATTAAGCATTTTCTTACTGCGTAGAGTAGGTTGAATTTTTACTTAGTTAATAAAAAAGAATTTTCTCTCTTCTTAATTGTTACAATGAACTGTCTAGCTTTTATTAGTCTGTTAATTCTTTTAGTACTTTGATTTTATTATATTTGTAAATTCAATATTAATTGTAATTATAATTGTAATTGTATTATTTATATTGTAGTTGTAATCCCCTGGTAGAGGGGAAGAGAAGGCCTGATGGCCTTATCTCTACCAGGTTAAATAAATAAAATAAATAAATATAATTAAGAATGATTGTTGCATTATCGTTAATATGAGTGACGATGGGATGACGCAATACGCTTAAATACACAGTATCAAAATTGTTATTATGGAGAAGGCGAATAAAAATTTTTTTAAGAAAAAAAATTAGTTCTTCACAAGTGAACATAACTTTCAATCATCAGTCACCTTTCACAAACACATATGACACAGCGATATTATTTATAAAATTTGTGTAAAGAATCTATATAATGTTACTAACATTGTAGTATTTACTAAATTCGATCGTATCTATTAAGAGCTCAAAATGATTTCAAATCGTCTTTACATTTTATACTTATATCGCTTTTGAACTTTATAGTCTGACGTCGTGGGTGGAA
Source organism: Periplaneta americana (assembly GCF_040183065.1). Lineage (NCBI taxonomy): Eukaryota > Metazoa > Arthropoda > Insecta > Blattodea > Blattidae > Periplaneta > Periplaneta americana. Next base: position 163,522,046 of record NC_091121.1, read on the forward strand.
GTTTAGCGCCCTCCAGATGCTGCTAGATGCCTGATCATCTGATTATCTGTTTTGATTTCTCGTCTAAGAGTTTACTTTTTTCCTTGTTAAGGAGCGGATAATTATTGGGCTGTGTGTTGGCGTGCCACACCTTCGCGATCACACTTTAAGGTGTTATATCGGACTTGAGGGCCCACGGCCCCCTGTTTCAGACACGTCTGGGAAAACTTTAGCGTCAGAAGGGGCGGGTCAGACGAAAATTTTCGGCAAGTTCCTACATGGCAACAGGCGTGGTGATTTACTTTTATTAGGGTTGTCCATAAAACAAGGAACATGCACTGACGAAAATTTCGTACTTTTATAAGAGCAACCAAGTTGAACTATTTTATTTTATAGAAATTGAATCTCACTAATTGACATTTAAATACAATTAGTAACTTATTGCAACTCCAGTACGTTATGTTAAGTTGTGATATGTTGTGTAAATGATATGTTGTTATTGAAGTGTTGTATCAGTGAAGAATTATGTTGTGTCAGTGAAGTGTGTTGTATCAGTGAAGAAGTATGTCGTGTCAGTGAAGTGTGCTGTGTAAGTGAAACGTCTTCCTGTCAGTGAAGCTTTATAGTTTATAGTGGCAGTGCAAAGAATTTGAACAGTGAAATGTTTTTGAAGTGTTAGTGAAATCAGGATAGAATCTGTGAAATGTGTCGTAGTTCCAGTGCAGTGAGTGAGTTGACAGGAAATGAGTGTAATGTTGAAAGGTACTTGTGCAGATATGAACATATACTCGTGGGTTTTAGTTCGATCTTAGTTTTAAGATACAAATTAGAATATTTTAAAAAATGTTATTTTAAGTGATCGTTTCATTTAATTTAGTATATTCCCTGTTGTTGTTGTTGTTGTTGTTGTTGTTGTTGTTGTTGTTGTTATTATTATTAGTATTAATTATTAGTATTATTATTAATTGTATTTTTAATTAATAAGTTTATTATTGTCATTATTGAGTGTAATTAGTTACCACTGCCACCGGGTATATACCCATTGCAGTGTGAATAAATGCATACATACATACATACATACATACATACATACATACATACATACATACATACATACATACATACATACATACATACATACATACATACATGCATATGTGCTTAGTATTAAATTTTTATAATATTCTTCCCTTTGCAATTCTGGATAGTCTAATCAATGCCCGTTCTGCGACTACGAAAATTAATCTGTCCATCGGCGACATGCTCTTCCTATGTTTCGGGTTCATTTTCGTTTATAATTAAATAATTTCCTAGGTAAGCAGTTAACTGGCATCCACTGAACATGATAACTCATTTATTTGTTTATTTATTTATCTATCTATCTATCTATCTATCTATCTATCTATCTATCTATCTATCTATCTATCTATCTATCTATCTATCTATCTATCTATCTATCTATCTATCTATCTATCTATCTATCTATCTATCTATCTATCTATCTATCTATCTATCTATCTATCTATCTATCTATCTATCTATCTATCTATCTATCTATCTATCTATCTATCTATCTATCTATCTATCTATCTATCTATCTATCTATCTATCTATCCATCCATCCATCCATCAATCCATCCATCCATCCATCCATCCATCCATCCATCCATCCATCCATCCATCCATCCATCCATCCATCCATCCATCCATCCATCCATCCATCCATCCATCCATCCATCCATCCATCTATCTATCTATCTATCTATCTATCTATCTATCTATCTATCTATCTATCTATCTATCTATCTATCTGCCTGCCTGCCTGCCTGCCTGCCTGCCTGCCTGCCAGTCTTGCTAATAATTGTAACATAAAATACAATATAAACAGAAAAAGTTTAGCTCGCCCCTGAAAGAGTAGAACTCGTGCTCAGGGGTGGATTCCAGAATTGAAATTAAGAAGTATATGAGCCGTTCAGAGCAGAAGTGGTGTAAGTCAAAAATGGGTAATGAGGGTTAAAGTAAACATTCTGTAAAATACAGTGCAAAGTAGCAATTAATATTCAATTTATTTAAACTATTAGTAGTCAGTGGATAGCACAAAGGACATATTAATTGCTACTTTGCGCTGTATTTTACAGAATTTTTACTTTAAACCTCATTACCCAATTTTGACTTACACCACTGTTGCTCTCAACGGCTCATATAATACAATTTGTCTTATGTTTACTACGGAATAAGAATATATAAATTCATATTTCCAATTTTTCAATTTTATTAAATCCATACATCACTTTTTAAATTTAATACTAGAACTATTAGAATTGACAAGATTAAGATATTTAAATATAAATTTGTTATATATTCTTGGGCCTAAATTACTACTATGATTTAATACTGTAGCAGTGTTCTATTTTGGTTCATACAATCTTAAAGAATTCATACTTTTTGTTTCATAACTATGAGAATATAATTCAAAATTATTTCGATTTTTATGTATGAATTTTATTAATACAATATTATAAATTTGTCTTATTTTAAGAACATTAAAGTCTAAAAACAATTTTTGAGATGGAAAATCAATAGGTTTATGAAGACATATTTTCATTATTTCCTTCTGTAATAAATAAAGTGGATTAAAATTGGATTTAAATAAGCTACTCCAGACCATAATTCCATACATAATTACTGATTGAAATAAAGTTAAGTATATTGTGCGTAATAAACTTAATGACAAGTAATTCGTCAATAATGCAAAATTATATATTATTTTACGTAATTTATTACAAAGATAATTAATGTGTTGGTTCCATTTTAAATGATTAGGACTGGTATTTTTTTTATTTCTATTGCCATTTCTTCGACATCCCATTTTTCTCTAATTTCCTCACCTCTAATTTTATCTCGTAAAGTCACTCCACTTAACGAGCGTAGAAATCTCATCTGTGAATAGTTAATTCTGTGTTTATCGTGTTGCCGGATGTCTTCTACTCTCGCTACGGGTTTGAAGGTGCCGAAATTGTGTGTAAAATTAGCCTTGCCATGCGGCCTCTCTCAGTAATATGTCGACATTGAGAGCAGCTACAGATCTCTACACTTCTTTCATTTGTAATAGTTCTGCAACATTAAAGTGATAATAGATACGTAATGAACCATAGTGAAAAATTTGTTGCGAGCTTGGACTAATTTCGGAATGTCCCTTCATATGAAGAGAAAATATTTTCCATGCCTTTCAATAATTACTTCTCTTATCATAGACCCATACTCTCCATTTGTAAACTGATTTTTATTCTGCGTTTAATTTCCTCTCAAGTGCTATTTATATTTCAGCCGTTCAGAGCAGAAATGGTGTAAGTCAAAATTGGGTAATGGGTTTTAAAGTAAAAATTCTGTAAAATACAGCGCAAAGTAGCAATTAATATTCAATTTATTTAAACTATTAGTAGTCAGTGGATAGCACGAAGGGCATATTAATTGCTACTTTGCGCTGTATTTTACAGAATTTTTACTTTAAACCTGATTACTAGACAGTGGATGCGGGATGACTTAAGGAAAAGTGAAGTTGCTTCGTATCGGAGTATATGGCATGTGCCGCGTCGTTCATCTTTTGTGTACCTGGCGAGTACAGCAGCGTATATAACGAAGGAACCCTGGTCCACATTACAACGCAGTGTGTGCAGTTGTGTTATCCTGCTCAGGTATTTAGTACGAGTTGAATAGTGTAGTGCTGATCCATTCATAATGTTAAATTCGCTTAGAGATACGAAGTGCAATTATGAGGTATGAGAGTGACATTTTATGTATTAACGAAGACAATATCGTGTTAATGTATGTAAAATTGAAATAAAAACCAGAACAACTCAGACTGTAGAGAAACATTGCAACAGTACATCGTACAGGAAATGCGTTGAAATGAAATCTGAGGAACCATCATCATCATCATCATCATCATCATCATCATCATCATCATCATCATCATCATCATCATCATCATCATCATTTAGTTGTGCGAGTCTAAACGACACACGCAACATGATGCTCAGTGCAAATATTCCTCTAAAGAAATCGAGTGATCCCCATTTTAGAGTTTTTCTTCAGAAATTCTCTCGATACAAAAACTGTTTAAGCGATAGGCGAAGACGATTCAGCTTCGACAACTTACGAGAATATATCGTCGTTTACTGCAACGCTGGTAATTGCATCAATGATGATGAGGACTGAACTTGCAAGGTATGTACTACAGTACGTTATTTTTCTTTTCCTTCTGACTGTACGGAGATACAGTAGCATGTTGACGTCGTCTGTTTACGTTTAAAACCTGTTCAGCCAATGGTCTGGATGAAAAAAATGTAACATATAGTAAATGTGCACCTACATTCAACGATAAGTCATCCCGCATCCACTGTCTACTCATTACCCAATTTTGACTTACACCACTTCTGCTCTGAACGGCTCATTTACTACTGTTGCTAAAAGGTATTTTAAATTTTCCTCCTTTTCAGAGGATAAATTTCCAATTTTTATATTTTCATTTCGTGTTATGTTCTGCTCAAGAGACATAATCATATAGTTTGTTTTTTATACAAATACATTACATAACATTATTCAACAGTAATTTGAGAACCATAGTTTTCATGTTTCTTCTTGTAATTTGATTTCGTCTATCTCTTGTCAAAGTACAAAGTACGGGTCTTAATTTACGTATACGTTATTACAGGTACACATATACAATACAACTTACGTATATCTCAAATTTTGTTGTAAGCTATATCGAATTTGATTTATTTAAGGTATATGTACACCTTTACACACAAAAAATGTTATTTTGTATAATTTTGCTCTGTAAAATTTTTATACAATTGAGAATGGTACCAGAAAGAGAATGAAGTGAACAGATCCCTTGAAATTATGTCTAAATTGTTTTTAAAAATTGTTTTGTTTATAATTTTGACATGCAACTTGAAACATGATAGCTCATGCTGTTTTTAAGATAGAGCCACAGTTTTTTCACTGTTTTATAGCTAAAACTATTCTTTAGTGCCTGACATAGAGTTATTTTTTATTTTTATTTACATTAATTAAATATTACCATATATGTAACTTACAATAATATTTTATGTTGCATAAATCATGTAACAAATCCATAGATTAATTATCAATTATATTAATGTTATTTTACTCATTGTCAGACATTGGGGGACATTTCAAGCTTCAAAATGACACCAATATCTTCTTGGTATCACCATATTTGAATGAGATATGTTTGAAAGAATTAAATATTCTAAAATTACTATTTACAGGAAGTGAGCCACAAACTTTCAGAGCCTAGAAGACTCCATCATCATATGTCACCCCTTAAGCAGCTTCATGTCGGTCCAGTTTCAGCTTCTTTCTGCCTCTCAAATACCTTCGCTTGTTTTAACTTCAGGTGTTGAATGTTTTTTTGGGCATTTTTGTCCCTATTTCCATTGATGCAACAAATCCTGCGATGGTGTTTGTCCCAGGGTTTATTCCCATCCTCCTCAGAATTGTAATTTCTACTTTTGGACTCTTATTAAAATGACGTACAACATCACTGACACACAAATTTACAGTTTTATGACTAACAGTAAAAGATTATAAATTACTTCATTATGTAAAAAAGTTTTTTTTTTTCAATCTAATGATCATGCATCTATTTCGGGACTAGAAAGAAGTTTATTTTACAAGCAATGCTGGACGAGGGGATTGACTGCTACGAAGGTCACTCCAAAAGTAATGCACTCCAAAAGTAAGTGACCGTGGCTGACGACGCAGGATTTTGGAAAATGGGACTTATCTGAAATACCATAAGGCATAAATCGAAAATTCTTATATCAAATTAAAGAGTAGAAAATTCTTTATTAAAACAGTTATATTTTGAAAATTCTGCTTTTTCATAATTTTTTGCGTTTTGTGGGTGTACATATACCTTAATATCGCTTACCATTGTTACACTTTGGACATTAAAGTTGTTCAACCCTGATTCTTATGGTAATAAGATTTAGTGCACAGCAACAAGGAGTTGTCAAAATGTGGATCAATCATGTGCGCGGGCCCCTCCTATGCATTGGGCGGAGACCACGGCACCTTACGGTCTTACAGTTTCCGCCTTCACTTGTATGGCAGCCGCTACAAGTGAATTCTGCCTTGAATTCACTGTGGAAAGATTTAAGAGTAAGGAAGCGAATGTGTATCAATACGTGGGAATCTAGTCAACTAACATACACATTTGCTTTATTCTAAAAAAAGACCTTTTTACAATGCGACATTTGTTTCTTAACTACGTCAAAAAGTGAATGAAGTCTCTTAAGATTTTCCATTTATAGATGGGAGAAAGTTATCTTAGTGAATGGACATCGGCAATTGTATGTCCAATCTACAAAAAGGGAAACATGTCGGTACCTGATAATTATAGGGGGATGGCCCTTTTATCAACAGTGGGCAAAATTTATTGCAAAATTATATATGAGAGACTGAGGAAGTGGATACTTCAATATGATAGGCTCTCTAAATTTCAGGCCGGTTTCAGTGAGGGTTACAGTACAACAGATAACATATTTGTTTAGGACATATTAAGGCTAAAAGAAATACAGAAGAAGAGGGATAAACTGCATTGAGCATTTGTAGATTTTAAAAAAGCATTTGATTCGGTAGAACGTGAAGCATTGTTGTACAAGCTGTGGAAAAAAGGAATGTCGTCGAGAATGATTAAAGCTATATCAGCAATATATGAGAAGGTGAAGTTTTGTGTGAAGTACGAATGTGACAAAGTTTCGGAAAATGTGGCTACCCTTAGAGGGGTTAGACAAGGGTGCATACTCTCACCCTTTCTTTTTAATATATTCGTAGATAACAAAGAAAATTAGGATTATAGGAATACGTTTTCTTCGCGCTAAATTAGAACAAGAAACTCTTCAATAAAATTGAAATTAGGCCTACCTTTATTAAAACTATTACATCATCAGGTTTGTCACAGGAAACATATTAACTGAACGTTGAAGAGCGACTATTTTTACAGTTTATCGATGTTAATTAAATTTAAGTAATCTTTTATTATTATTATTATTATTATTATTATTATTATTATTACCTATTACTTATAAACGGTTTTTAGAAAACCCGGAGGTTCATTGCCGCCCTCACACAAGTGCGCTATCGGTCCCTATCCTGAGCAAAGATTAATCCAGCCCCTACCATAATATCCCACCTTCCTCAAATACATTTTAATATTATCCTTCCATCTACGTCTCGGACTAAATACTATTCTTAATATATTCCATAGTCTCTTTGATTGCTCAATTTGTTTGGCAGTTACAGTAATTTTTAACCAGGTTAGTTACTTTGTAATAACCTTACACTTTTGAAAATTACACAGCAATTAAATCTGTCGTTGAGAAGAAGTGAAAATCTCGCGACAGGTAAATTCCAATTATCGAGGCGTGCTTTAAAAGAAGCGGAGCACCACGGACTAATAAAAGGCGTGATTGCTGCGCACCAAGGGATTTATTCGAGTCCACCGTCGCGTCGACTGGAGACAAGGCTTGCTAGTATATCTATCTGTTGTGCGAGTAATGGGTCTGAAAAGCAGCCATAACGTCGGGAACCTGATAGTCTGCGCCGAGGCAGCGAAACGGACTTGTGTCATCCCGCGGACAAATCAACGAATAAAATCGACCATTACAAAGAAAGTAAAATGAGAATTTTTAGGATCAGAAAATACGAACCTTGCGTAACGGCTCAAAGTAACGAAATTCAATCTTTTAAACCTGATTTCCGTATTTTTCAGCTACAGAGATTTTTTTCATTCTTATTGATCAGATATTTTGTATTCGACAGATAATGGAGAAAAAATGGGAGTATAAGGGTACAGTGCATCAGTTATTCATAGATTTCAAAAAGGCATATGACTCGATTAAGAGAGAAGTTTTATATGATATTCTTATTGACTTTGGAATTCCCATTAAACTAGTTCGATTAATTAAAATGTGTCTCAGTGAAACGTACAGCAGAATCCGTATAGATCAGTTTCTGTCAGATGCGTTTACAATTCACTGTGGGCTAAAGCAAGGAGATGCACTATCACCTTTACTTTTTAACTTTGCTCTAGAATATGCCATTAGGAAAATCTAGGTTAACAGAGAGGGTTTGGAATTGAACGGGTTACATCAGCTGCTTGTCTATGCGGATGACGTGAATATGTTAGGAGAAAATCAACAAACGATTACGGAAAATAGTGGAATTTTACTTAAAGCAAGTAAAGAAATAGGTTTGGAAGTAGGCCTAAATCCCGAAAAGATAAAGCATATGATTATATCTTGTGACGAGAATATTGTACGAAATGGAAACATAAAAAAAAGGAAATTAATCCTTTGAAGATGTGGAAAAATTCAAATACCTAGGAGCAACAGTAACAAATATAAATGATAACTCGGGAGGAAATTAAACACAGAATAAACATGGGAAATGCCTGTTATTATTCGGTTGAGAAGCTTTTATCATCTAGTCTGCTGTCAAAAAATCTGAAAGTTAGAATTTATAAAACAGTTATATTACCGGTTGTCCTTTATGGTTGTGAAACTTGGACTCCAACTTTGAGAGAGGCACATAGGTTAAGGGTGTTTGAGAATAAGGTTCTTAGGAAAATATTTGGGGCTAAGAGGGATGAAGTTACAGGAGAATGGAGAAAGTTACACAACACAGAACTGCACTCATTGTATTCTTCACCTGACATAATTAGGAACATTAAATCCAGACGTTTGAGATGGGCAGGGCATGTAGCACGTATGGGCGAATCCAGAAATGCATATAGAGTGTTAGTTGGGAGGCCGGAGGGAAAAAGCCCTTTGGGGAGGCCAAGACGTAGATGGGAAGATAATATTGAAATGGATTTGAGGGAGGTGGGATATGTTGATAGAGACTGGATTAATCTTGCTCAGGATAGGGACCAATGGCAGGCTTATGTGAGGGCGGCAATGAACCTCCGGGTTCCTTAAAATTCAGTAAGTAAACATTCTTAATCTTCTAAGTTTCTTCTTTCTCCATTTCTTCAAGAAGTGAAAAAGTTTAGGTTCATTTCGCTTACTAAAAAGTAGACCTATATCATTTTCCTATCTTTTTTGAAGACTTCCGATATCGCCTTTTTAGACTAAGGCTGCCGATGAAGGATGCAGAAATTATGCATTATCATATGATGAAGAATGGGTGGAGCAGAGAAAAATTCTCTTCGGCACCGGGACTCGAACCCGGGTTTTCAGCTCTAGTGCTGACGCTTTATCCACTAAGCCACACTTGATTCCAGTTCCGATGCCGGATTGAATCCTCTCAGGTTAAGTTCCACCTCTTAGTTTCTGTTTAGTGGCCAACCCTCACACACTGACACAGATGTGTGACAGTGGCACAATGTCCAACACACCATGTGCAGAGGTGCACTCATTACGAGTGACTAAGTGGACGGGTTTTCGAGTCCCGGTGCCGAAGAGAATTTTTCTCTGCTCCACCCATTCTTCATCATATGATAATGCATAATTTCTGCACGGAAATATCATACGTACTTCGGTACATCACAATAATATGATATAAGATAATATAATGTAATATAATATAATAATAATGAGATGATAGCAATTTTTGTGTACAATTTTATGGTCTTGTGTGTTTTAGTTTGGATAGTTTGATTCCGTGCATAGTTGGTATAGTTCATGTATTTAGTTAGTATAATTTTTGTGTTCAATTGTATAGTTTTGTGTGTTTTAGTTTGGATAGTTTGATTCCGTGCATAGTTGGTATAGTTCATGTATTTAGTTAGTATAATTTTTGTGTTGAGTTGTATGGTTTTGTGTGTTTTAGTTTGGACAGTTTGATTCCGTGCATAGTTGGTATAGTTCATGTATTTAGTTAGTATAATTTTTGTGTTCAATTGTATGGTTTTGTGTGTTTTAGTTTGGATAGTTTGATTCCGTGTATAGTTGGTATAGTTCATGTATTTAGTTAGTATAATTTTTGTGTTCAATTGTATGATTTTGTGTGTTTTAGTTTGGGTAGTTTGATTCCGTGCATAGTTGGTATAGTTCATGTATTTAGTTAGTATAATTTTTGTGTTCAGTTGTATGGTTTTGTGTGTTTTAGTTTGGATAGTTTGATTCCGTGCATAGTTGGTATAGTTCATGTATTTAGTTAGTATAATTTTTGTGTTCAATTGTATGGTTTTGTGTGTTTTAGTTTGAATAGTTTGATTCCGTGCATAGTTGGTATAGTTCATGTATTTAGTTAGTATAATTTTTGTGTTCAATTGTATGGTTTTGTGTGTTTTAGTTTGGATAGTTTGATTCCGTGCATAGTTGGTATAGTTCATGTATTTAGTTAGTATAATTTTTGTGTTCAGTTGTATGGTTTTGTGTGTTTTAGTTTGGATAGTTTGATTCCGTGCATAGTTGGTATAGTTCATGTATTTAGTTAGTATAATTTTTGTGTTCAATTGTATGGTTTTGTGTGTTTTAGTTTGAATAGTTTGATTCCGTGCATAGTTGGTATAGTTCATGTATTTAGTTAGTATAATTTTTGTGTTCAATTGTATGGTTTTGTGTGTTTTAGTTTGGATAGTTTGATTCCGTGTATAGTTAGTATAGTTAATGTATTAGGTAGTATTATTTTTGTGTTCAATTGTATGGTTTTGTGTGTTTTAGTTTGGATAGTTTGATTCCGTGCATAGTTGGTATAGTTTATGTATTTAGTAGGTATAAATGTTGTGTTCAATTGTATGGTTTTGTGTGTTTTAGTTTGAATAGTTTGATTCCGTGCATAGTTGGTATAGTTCATGTATTTAGTTAGTATAATTTTTGTGTTCAATTGTATGGTTTTGTGTGTTTTAGTTTGAATAGTTTGATTCCGTGCATAGTTGGTATAGTTCATGTATTTAGTTAGTATAATTTTTGTGTTCAGTTGTATGGTTTTGTGTATTTTAGTTTGGATAGTTTGATTCCGTGTATAGTTGGTATAGTTCATGTATTTAGTTAGTATAATTTTTGTGTTCAGTCGTATGGTTTTGTGTGTTTTAGTTTGGATAGTTTGATTCTGTTCATAGTTGGTATAGTTCATGTATTTAGTTAGTATAATTTTTGTGTTCAGTTGTATGGTTTTGTGTGTTTTAGTTTGGATAGTTTGATTCCGTGTATAGTTGGTATAGTTCATGTATTTAGTTAGTATAATTTTTGTGTTCAGTTGTATGGTTTTGTGTGTTTTAGTTTGGATAGTTTGATTCTGTTCATAGTTGGTATAGTTCATGTATTTAGTTAGTATAATTTTTGTGTTCAGTTGTATGGTTTTGTGTGTTTTAGTTTGGATAGTTTGATTCCGTGTATAGTTGGTATAGTTCATGTATTTAGTTAGTATAATTTTTGTGTTCAGTTGTATGGTTTTGTGTGTTTTAGTTTGGATAGTTTGATTCCGTGTATAGTTGGTATAGTTCATGTATTTAGTTAGTATAATTTTTGTGTTCAGTTGTATGGTTTTGTGTGTTTTAGTTTGGATAGTTTGATTCTGTTCATAGTTGGTATAGTTCATGTATTTAGTTAGTATAATTTTTGTGTTCAATTGTATGGTTTTGTGTGTTTTAGTTTGGATAGTTTGATTCCGTGCATAGTTGGTATAGTTCATGTATTTAGTTAGTATAATTTTTGTGTTCAATTGTATGGTTTTGTGTATTTTAGTTTGGATAGTTTGATTCCGTGTATAGTTGGTATAGTTCATGTATTTAGTTAGTATAATTTTTGTGTTCAATTGTATGGTTTTGTGTGTTTTAGTTTGGATAGTTTGATTCCGTTCATAGTTGGTATAGTTCATGTATTTAGTTAGTATAAGTTTTGTGTTCAGTCGTATGGTTTTGTGTGTTTTAGTTTGGATAGTTTGATTCCGTGCATAGTTGGTATAGTTCATGTATTTAGTTAGTATAATTTTTGTGTTCAGTTGCATGGTTTTGCGTGTTTTAGTTTGGATAGTTTGATTCCGTTCATAGTTGGTATAGTTCATTTATTTAGTTAGTATAATTTTTGTGTTCAGTTGTATGGTTTTGTGTGTTTTAGTTTGGATAGTTTGATTCCGTGTATAGTTGGTATAGTTCATGTATTTAGTTAGTATAATTTTTGTGTTCAGTTGTATGGTTTTGTGTGTTTTAGTTTGGATAGTTTGATTCTGTTCATAGTTGGTATAGTTCATGTATTTAGTTAGTATAATTTTTGTGTTCAGTTGTATGGTTTTGTGTGTTTTAGTTTGGATAGTTTGATTCCGTGTATAGTTGGTATAGTTCATGTATTTAGTTAGTATAATTTTTGTGTTCAGTTGTATGGTTTTGTGTGTTTTAGTTTGGATAGTTTGATTCCGTGTATAGTTGGTATAGTTCATGTATTTAGTTAGTATAATTTTCGTGTTCAGTTGTATGGTTTTGTGTGTTTTAGTTTGGATAGTTTGATTCTGTTCATAGTTGGTATAGTTCATGTATTTAGTTAGTATAATTTTTGTGTTCAATTGTATGGTTTTGTGTGTTTTAGTTTGGATAGTTTGATTCCGTGTATAGTTGGTATAGTTCATGTATTTAGTTAGTATAATTTTTGTGTTCAGTTGTATGGTTTTGTGTGTTTTAGTTTGGATAGTTTGATTCCGTGTATAGTTGGTATAGTTCATGTATTTAGTTAGTATAATTTTTGTGTTCAATTGTATGGTTTTGTGTGTTTTATTTTGGATAGTTTGATTCCGTGCATAGTTGGTATAGTTCATGTATTTAGTTAGTATAATTTTTGTGTTAAGTTGTATGGTTTTGTGTGTTTAATTTGGATAGTTTGATTCCATGCATAGTTGGTATAGTTCATGTATTTAGTTAGTATAATTTCTGTGTTCAATTGTATCGTTTTTGTGCGTTTAGTTTAGATAGTTTGTGTGTTTAGGCTGTACAATTTATATGTGCAATTTGTATAGATTTTGTGTATTTAGTTTATGTTCATTCATTCATTCATTCATTCATTCATTCATTCATTCATTCATTTATTTTATTCCATAGATCTTACATGAGCAATGAAGCTTTAAGATGTGGAACATGTCAACATTTTACAATATTACAATTACAATTTTTACAAATTTTTATAGTTTTACAATTTAGTAATTTTCTACAATTTTTACAATGTTGTACAATTTTTTTACATTTTGGCGAGATGTAGTGAGATGAAATGAGGTCCGAGGATTCGCCAAAATATTACCCGGAATTTGCCTTTTCGGTGGGGGAAACCTCGGAAAAACCCAACCAGGTAATCAAATCAAAGGGGGTAATCAAATCAAAGGTGTTGATGCCAAGGACTCGCCATAGTTAAGACTATGTATGGTTCAGTTTGTGTAATTTTTTTCATTTTTTTTTATCGTGTGTTTAGTGTGGAAAGTTGTGTGTTCAGATTATAATTTATCGGTCTTACTAATAAAAACTCTATATACAGACGTTTAACTGTCTTATACTTATACAATGAGTAGCTCGTTTATAAGTCGTGTGTAAATTCCTTACTAATAATCACTACATACGTCGTGTATAACAGTATAACTGTTACACAGCTACGTCATAGTTTCGTTATTACTTCGTTACGAAAGTTAATAGAATATCTGAGGTTCTCTATTGCATCCGGTAGAGCGCTGTAGTGTGGCGTGTTAAGTATCGATAGTACAACTGGCTCTAATCGATTACCATACTATATTTTGGTCAAAGAGTACAAGCTACAGCAATATTATTCTAATTATTCTGTGCTCTTTGGTTTGTTCTTCTTTGGTTACTAGGCAACCATCATCATAAAATGACAGTCGATAAGAACAGCTGTTAGAGGGGCGGCCATTTTTTCTCTATATACAACGCTTAAACAAGGGGTTTCGTGTATATAACTACTGCAAAGCAATTCTCATTGTATAGTTACAGCCTGGTAATACGTCCATCGCTTCTGCATGGGTTATTAGTAAAGTTTTCTGTCTCAACTCTGCATAAGTCCAGTATAAAAACTATACACTGTTTATTAGTAAGACTGTAAGTGTTTAGTTTGTATAGTTTTTTTTTGTGGATGTTTAGTGTGCATAATTTATGTGTTTAGTCTGTATTGTTTTTCGTGTTTAGTTGGTATAATTTGTTTATATGTTTAGTTTGTAAGTGTATAGTGTAAGCTCTCTTGGACTGGCTCCCCAAGTTAGTAGACGATCAGCTCACCCTACACTCCTGTAGGAGGCCGTTGACCTTATGGGATTTCAGGCTTTTCGTATTTCGTGTTTCGTATAATGCCGGTGAAATGAGTACGGGGCCCAACACCGAAAGCTATCCAGCATTTGATCATATGGATTGAGGAAAAACCCTGGAAAAAAAAACCTCAACCAGGTAACTTTGTCCCGACCAGGAATCAAACCCGGGCCACCTGGTTTCTCGGCCAGAAGTTACTCAACAGGTGCGGACTTTTATATATATATATATATATATATATATATATATATATATATATATATATATATAATTATATAATATAAATTTTCAGTTCGATAAAGATTTTCAGTACTACTGTTTATTTTGGCACATACAGTATATGCCTTTTCAGACGTTTCCTATTGCCACCAGCACTAAATAGCGAGCTGAGGAATGTAAAAGAGTAAAATAAAAATTTATCTTACTAGATTTCCATTCACCATTAAGTCCAAAACAGACTATGCGATTTTAGACGACATAATGGAAAAAATATCTTTGTTGTGCAATCACAGTAAAAAAATATTCACTCGTCATCCACAGTGGACATATTTTTATGTTCAGTAATAATTTACTTTTACACTTGAAGTAAAGATAAGCCTAAAAGTAAAGTCATAACCTTCATATTTAATCTTCACCATTTGAATAAGCTAGTATTACGACTCACTTTTAAACAAAAAAATGACATGATTTTAAAAATGTTGATACCTTTATCGGGTATTTATCCTTGAATGGCTTATTTCATGGTATCGCTAGGCTAATATCAAGAACGGCACCGTCAAGACTCGTTCACCATTGTATAATTTTTTCCACGTTACGCTACAGTTGCTGCAATGCTTAGTTTCGTTGTTATGTACGATATTACATTTCAGTAACAGAAAATGTATCTATTTATTCAGTTAATCATTTTGTATTCTTAATATTTTATTTGAGCTAAATAACCTTACTAGTTGAAAGTGTCGTTAAATAAATTACTACTACTACCACTACTACTACTACTACTACTACTACTACTACTACCACTACTACTACCACTATTACTACTACTACAACTACTACTACTACTACTACCACCACCACTACTACCACTACTACTACCACCACTACCACCACCGCTACTACTACTACTACTACCACTACTACCACTACTACCACTACTACTACTACCACTACTATTACTATACTACTACCACTACTACTACTACCACTACTACTACAACCACTACTACTACTACTACTACTACCACTACTACTACAACCACTACTACCACCACTACTACTACTACTACCACTACTACTACTAATACTACTACTACTTACTACCACTACCACTACTACTACCACTACTACTACTAATAATAATACTACTACCACCACCACTACTACTACTACCACTACCACTACTACTACTACTACTACTACTACTACTACTACTTAACCCATTAAGGACCAGCATACTTTTTTTCTAAACTATGAGTCGAAACTTTGTATTTATGATGAGGAATACGTACAAATCATTTACATATATTTACATTGCCGAAAAAAAATTTTGGAGTCATTTATGGGCCCGTCCTCATTTGAGGACAGTGGGTTCTAATGATACTTTTATGACACATACTACCGTAATTTGGTACAGACATTATTATAGTACAACTGATGAGCAAGACTTTTATGCAACAACAATACTATATTCTTAACTGTCTTTTGTGCAATTTGGCTCTACTGACTGTCCATTTTACTTGTTTCGGAGATGAAATATAGAAGAACATTGATCGCACGATGTAGTGTTTCATTTCAGACTTGGAACTTCGATTTACAGCCTTCCCTCTGACTTCATCTCTGTAGATCTCTCTTGCTAAGGAAGTGATGTTTGCCATCGTATCTCACATCCTTGATCGCAGCTGCCACCTGAAATTTTCGAATTATTCTACATGATGAGGTAGATGGTGGTTTCGACTTGATGAACGAAACTGCAAGGTCTCTTCGAAAAGTCAACAAGGACAGTGTAAAATGATCTTTAAACGATGGGAACGTATTCTGTTACATAAACAAGTTAATATTGGTGAAGAACTTGATTTTCAATAATCTGATATGGGGATCAAACCAATCTACCACATTTCAATTGTTTTGTAGTGAAGAACTTGATTTTCAATAATCTGATATGGGGATCAAACCAATCTACCACATTTCATTTGTTTTGTAGTGAAGAACTTGATTTTCAATAATCTGATATGGGGATCAAACCAATCTACCACATTTCAATTGTTTTGCAGTGAAGAACTTGATTTTCAATAATCTGATATGGGGATCAAACCAATCTACCACATTTAAATTATTTTGCAGTGAAGAACTTGATTTTCAATAATCTGATATGGGGATCAAACCAATCTACCACATTTCAATTGTTTTGCAGTGAAGAACTTGATTTTCAATAATCATTTGGGGGTCAAACCAATCTACCATATTTAAATTGTTTTGCAGTGAAGAACTTGATTTTCAATAATCTGATATGGGGATCAAACCAATCTACCACATTTCAATTGTTTTGCAGTAAAGAACTTGATTTTCAATAATCTGATATGGGGATCAAACCAATCTACCACATTTAAATTGTTTTGTAGTGAAGAACTTGATTTTCAATAATCTGATATTAGGATCAAACCAATCTACCATATTTCAATTGTTTTGTAGTGAAGAACTTGATTTTCAATAATCTGATATGGGGATCAAACCAATCTACTACATTTCAATTGTTTTGTAATGAAGAACTTGATTTTCAATAATCTGATTTGGGGGTCAAACGAATCTACCACATTTAAATTGTTTTGTAGTGAAGAACTTGATTTTCAATAATCTGATATTAGGATCAAACCAATCTACCATATTTCAATTGTTTTGTAGTGAAGAACTTGATTTTCAATAATCTGATATGGGGATCAAACCAATCTACTACATTTCAATTGTTTTGTAATGAAGAACTTGATTTTCAATAATCTGATTTGGGGGTCAAACGAATCTACCACATTTCAATTGTTTTGTAGTGAAGAACTTGATTTTCAATAATCTGATATGGGGATCAAACCAATCTACCACATTTCAATTGTTTTGCAGTAAAGAACTTGATTTTCAATAATCTGATATGGGGATCAAACCAATCTACCACATTTCAATTGTTTTGCAGTGAAGAACTTGATTTTCAATAATCTGATTTGGGGATCAAACCAATCTACCACATTTCAATTGTTTTGCAGTGAAGAACTTGATTTTCAATAATCTGATTTGGGGATCAAACCAATCTACCACATTTCAATTGTTTTGCAGTGAAGAACTTGATTTTCAATAATCTGATATGGGGATCAAACCAATCTACCACATTTCAATTGTTTTGTAGTGAAGAACTTGATTTTCAATAATCTGATATGGGGATCAAACCAATCTACCACATTTCAATTGTTTTGTAGTGAAGAACTTGATTTTCAATAATCTGATATGGGGATCAAACCAATCTACCACATTTATATTGTTTTGCAGTGAAGAACTTGATTTTCAATAATCTGATTTGGGGGTCAAACCAATCTACCACATTTCAATTGTTTTGCAGTGAAGAACTTGATTTTCAATAATCTGATTTGGGGATCGAGCCAATCTACCACATTTGATTTGTTTTGCAGGAAGAAATGTTAATAAACCTATTCACCAATGTGTCTATCCCTAGTCTGTTTTCACGTAACAGTTCGGTTTTTATGTCTACTGCTTGACCGCATTACAGTAGTTGTACAACTTATTGTCTTGTATAAAATAAATGAATTCATATTTGGCCAAGTGTCTGGTACCAATGTCCGCTACAACACAACGCAAACTGTGGCGCTCTTCCTTCAAATATTCAGTTATTAAACTTTATATAATGTATATTTCCTGAAGCCTAAACAAAATAGGATGTTATTGGTAGGGTAGGATGCTTCGCTCTTTCGTTACTGAATCTTATCTCTTTTAGATTACGATAAAACATGCTGATCGATTGTGTGAACTGCTTAAGAATTATTGATGATCGTGCTGTTTCATAACTTGAAATTTGAAGGTGTTGTTATTATCATTATTATTATTATTATTATTATTATTACTATTATTGTTATCCAAATATTGAAACCCTGTTTTACCCTTTGGTATATTATATTAAGTTAAAACAAAATCAAATAAAATTAGAAATTATAATCGAAGGTGTAGAGAGATTGCAAGAATGACATAAATTTGCGAATTTATACATAATTTTAAACAATAATAAAGAGATGAAGCACAAAATTGACTTAGTTACAAATTAAACTCCTAATAAACAATAGGAAAGAATACGGAAATGATATTCAGTTGCTATTATTATTATTATTATTATTATTATTATTATTATTATTATTATTATTATTATTATTATTATTATTATTCCTGGGAGGAAAAAAAAAGTCACAATTCTACTGGACTCAGTGGTTAACAGTAGCTTTTCTTGTTCCCTTGTCAATTCTTGTATCGTCAACACGTCCTTGTCATATGGTTCAAGCTACCAGCCGTTTCGTTCTGCATTTTGATTCAAGTGGTAGAATTCATGGCTGGAAATTCAGGGTTCGATTCCACGAGGGAAATGAACTATTACCTTTCTAAAGCCACTGACTGGTTAGTTTGTAATGCAGGGCACTTGTCGTCAAAGTCGCAGGTTCTGCTCAAAGGCTCTCTCTTTAATAAAACTGACATCCATTTTTCTATTATTGCACTGTACTTCGCACTATAATCCTGCTTAGAGAACAAAAATTCTAGAAGAAAAGATGACAATATATTATCATCATCATCGACAAGTTTGTTTATGTCTCATTTCCTTCATCGGAATATGGAAGGTGACAGTAAGAAAGATTCACAATTAATGTCAATTTTAACCCTTATTTCTCACACTAGTTTATTAAATCGTGTCGGACTGTAAAGAAAACAACTATCGCAATGTCCATATTTCGTATGTTGTGCAATACTGATAAAAATCAACTAATAGGAATTTTAATAAACATTTCCCAACAACCAGAACTGTTAATACAATAGTGTTCAAATCTAATAAAACAAACATAAACGAATCGCCGCTCTCTTATGACTTGCTCAGGATGGCTTGATCTTGGCTGGGTCTGCCTTCTTCTTGGAGCTCTTCGCTCTCGTCTTGAAGATCGCAGGGTCGAGGTGGTTATACGGCATGTCACACCAGTCCACGCTCTGTGTGAGTGGGTTATTCACATCAGATTGGAGCAGATGCGTTGCGATCAACACGAACATTTGCTCAGCCCACGGCGTTAGGTCCATGGGCGTGAATTTGAACTGCCACTGGGGGAGACCCTGATGTTGCTTGGGTTATATATAAATAACTTAATTAGAAACAATGAGGCAATAAACAGCAGAAAAAAAAAGATAACAGAAGAAATAACTTAGTTACAATTCTCGATGCATTACATACAAAATTACTCATATATCCATAATACAAACACAGTTATTATTGTTATTACTATTATTATGTCCCAAAGAGAGACAACTTGTTTTAGATAGCGTAATAGGATTTTATATTATCAATATTTTACATACACTTAATAGCTACAGTCTTGCGTGGATGTGGTGTATAAACTCTGTGAATTGTTTATAACAACATTTTTTCCTAAGTGAATGGTAAAGGGGTGTGCAGTAATTTAAATTGCAGTCCGAGATATGATATCTTAAAAAGTGTCTTTTTCCTTCAAAAACTGGATATTGAAAAATTAAATTTTCAACAATCTTACTGTTTTTGCATATGCACATAGTTTCTTCTGCACTTTTGATCCTAAATCTTTCAAAGTAGGAACCAAATTTTCCGTGGCCGGTCATAAATTGAGTGAAAAAGAAGTCGGGGTGAAAACTGACTGCAACGTAGTCTGTCTTGTACATTGAGGAAGAATAAAAGGTGTTACATGTGACGCTGAAATGCAACAAACTGCATTCAGAAAAAATGTGTTGTAAGTCACTCCGTTTTAAACGATTATTCGTGGAACACATTTCCTATGAGTTCGTCATATTAATTAAACAGTTATGTTAATGGAGAATGCTTGTATAAGAATAAGTTCCTTGTCTAATTATGGCAAGCAGCAACGGACCACAATTTTAACAGCACATAAATTATACAGAAAAGAATCCAGACGGGTGTACTAATTGCTGTGATTGCAAAGTTTTTGCCACTCAAGTGAAAGTAAATGTGCAAAGTTCTTCATAAACTCTTGTGTAATCACCACGTAGGCTACCGACATCATAGCATTGATCCCTGTAGTCTTTTCTCTTGTCCCCTTGTTTGTGAGAGACATATTATAATAATTAGGCTTAGTAATCCAGCTACCTAAAGCCTGAAGTTAAAGACACATTGGGTATATAGTACGCCGAACACAGATAATGCAACGGATAAGGATATAAACAAACAGGTCGTCGCTGCGTATTCGTGGAGTAGTCAACTACCGATATACACATGCTTGTGTCGTGATGTTCATTTTTGTCGTGATCTTTGCAGTGAACAATAATGTCACGGAACTTGAAATGATTTTATATTGTAAGAAATTCTTTCAATAGCACATGACGTTATTGGTGCATGATATAGTACAAGATATTCCTATTGTCTGATATTTTTTCGTGTTTCATTACAGTAATGCATGTCACTAATCACCGAAAACCCACTAATTTTCTCTGTATTTCTCTATAAATTCCTTAAATTGTAGATTATTTAATTTCTTAATTGGGATGTTGGCACTGAACGTCATGGTAGGGCTACACAACTCCATGCTAAACGTTAAGTTATCTTCATACTTTTCAGATTGTGATGGTACTGGTTCTTTTTGATTACGTTCAACACACTTTCTGTGCTTTTTGGTATTGCAGTGTCTTTCAGTGCACTATTTTTTTTTTGTCATATTTACGTTTATTTTACACAATTTATATATAGCCTAATGTTGTCTATATTGACAGTGAAAATATTAGTTCAAATATCCTCAACTATGCCCTGCAATATTACACGCTTGAGCGTCTTACCTAAGGCATTTTACCTCTGCAATGAACCTTCAATCAGCCACAAAGATGTAGTTATTTAAATAATACGACTAGTAAGAGCAGTGATCGATACGACTACTCACTATGACTGCGTCCCGGTTTTGACTTTCTAGACGAAGAGGGCAGAGGATGCGTAACTATTTTGTATACGAAAGTACCTGTACCTGCGCTGTGACGTCACATATACTTCGAATCAGGCAACTTCTTTCCAGTTTATAGGTAGCTGAAATACGGAGGCTAATAATAATATTATGAGTATATTAACATTTCTCCATGAACTGTAGGCTAATTATATATTACGCAGAAATGATGGTATAAGTTATTCTAAGAAAATTTCTGTGCAAATATTTGAGTTGTTCTTTGATGATAATGAAAATAACTTCATACAGTAAAGTTGTTGGTTCATGAATGCAACAATTACGCACTTTTCAAGAACTGCCTGAACTCTAATATAAACTGCGAAGAAAAATGAGATATTTATTAGACATTCTTATTCTGCCTAATAAAAGGCTACACTGGATCTCCAATCTAGGCATAAAGAAAGATTTTGTTTTCAGTGTCATGAAGAGAAACCGTTTTGAACAAATTACCAGATTTATTCACAGTAATAACAGTAACAAATTTGGCAAAAAAAAAAAAAAAACAAGATGTGGAAAACTAAACTCTTCAATTTAAAAGTAAGAAAAAACGTACTCGCTTCTCTGTTCCCAAACAACGCTTCTCTTATGATGATGAATTAGTGACAGTGTCATTCGGAAGACATCTTTGCAATCAATTAAGTGCTATCAGCATATTTTATTCATGTTGAGGAAGATAAGTTCAAGTTTTTTATTATTGTATTACGCAATATTTAGATGTGCAGGAAGTAAATGAATAATAAATTAATATAGGCTAATACAATTTAGAATATATTTGTGTAATATGTCACTATTCAGCGATGTATGAAATGGAGTAGGATAGGAACTGGCCACCTTATCTCATTATCTCTTGACTTAGTTGCCTCATAAGTAGGTGTAATTTATGAGGTTCAAATCTGTCTTTAGACAGTTGACTAAACAACAATAATTCGATTAATAATTGAGGAGAAAAATTCACTCCGGCGCCGGGGATCGAACCCAGGTCCTTGGTTCTACGTATCAAGCGCTCTCACCATTGAGCTACGTCGAAGTCCAATCCAAAGCACCGGATCGAACTCCCCTCCTTCAGTTGTTGTTTGATCCGGTGCTGTGGATTGGACTTCGGTGTAGCTAAATGATGATAGCGCTTGGTACCTAGAACCAAGGACCCAGGTCCCATTTCCGGTGCCGGAGCGAATTTTTCTCCTCAATTATTAATTGTTACTATAACAGATATTTATTCTGTAGGACTAAAAATAATATATAACCTTTAGTAAAAACAATAATTAAATTTGAGTAGTTAAGGATTAAAATATGATCTATGTTCTCTCAGTTGGAAATCCGTCGTCGTGGTAACCACATTTTATATGAGATTCAAATAAAATTTGTTGATTATTGTATTACGCAATATCTAGATTTAATTTTATTTTATTTTGCTAATACGTTTAACATAAATATAGTACACACAAATAAAATTTTAGCTGACCCCTGAAATAGTAGAACTCTTGCTGAAGGGCGGATTCCTGATTTTAAATTAAGAAGTATATAATACAATTTGTTTCATATCTAGTACACAACAAGGATATATAAATTTAAATTAACAACTTTTCATTATTTATAAAATCCATACATAACTTTTTAATTTAAGTTAATACTAGAATGGCGGGACGTAATTAAGATGAATGCTAACGTAGCACCAGTGAGAAGTCTTCATGGGAGATCCTTGGACGGATTCCGTTGCAGATACTGCAACGAGATTGAAACCTTAGCACACGTCCTAGGATCATGTCAGCATGGAGAACTCCTGAGGAATTCACGCCATCATAACATCCGAAAACTAATAGTACAAGCCCTTAGAAACAAATCCTTCGAGGTCCATGAAGAGGTGCACTGCGTTGCGTCTGAAGGCGGCGGAATTAGAAGAGCGGACATCGTGGCTCTAGACAAGACTAATAGTAAAGGCTTTATACTGGACCCAACTGTTAGATTTGAGATGAGCCAGACCCAACCATCCGAGGTCAACAAAGAGAAACAACAAATTTATGAGCCTACTATTCCGTATTTTCGAGAAAAATATCAGATGGAAGGCACCTGGAAAGTACATGGTTTAATGATCGGAGCGAGGGGCACCATCCCACGATCAACTGTGAACACTATCAAAACATTTGGAATCCATGACATCATTCCAAAAATAATTACTTCAACCATTAAAGAGTCTGTGGCAATTCTGAAAAATCATTTATACGGAATATCATAACCCCCCCCCCTTTTCTATTCGTTAGTGTGTGATTGTTACAAATATATGTACAAATTTATTATTTCTTAAATTTAAGCTCCTAGTTCACATTTCAATTTGACTCATCTATTTTACTGTAATCGTTACTATTCTTATATGTGTGTTATTCTGTGTTTTTGGCAACCCAGAATGCCTGGGCAGACTATTTCTTGGAAATAAATTATATATAGAATTGAGAAGTTTAATATGTTTAAATATAAATTTGTTATATATTCTTGGGTCTAAATTACTACTATGATTAAATACTGTAGCAGTGTTGCATTTTGGTTCAAATAGGAAATAAATGAATAATAAATTAATATAATAACAATTAAAATGTATTAATTCAATTTGGGCAGTTAAGAATTAAAATACGACATAATTATGTTCTCCTAGTTGGAAATGCGACGTCATGCTGGCCACATGTGATACGGGAGTCACATAATATTTCTTTATAGGATATTTTTAGTGGTTTATTTTACGACTCTTTATCAACATATATGGTTATCTAGCGTCTGAATGATATAATTACGCCAGCGAAATGAGTCCAGAGTTCAGTGCCGACAGTTACCCAGCGTTTGTTCTTAATGTGTTGAGGAAAAAAGTCTACACCTGTGGAGTAACGGTTAGCGCGTCTGGCCGCGAAGTCAGGTGGCCCGGCTTCGATTCCTGGTCGGAGCAAGTTACCTGGTTGAGGTTTTTTCGGGGGTTTTCCCTCAACCCAATATGAGCAAATGCTGGGTAACTTTCGGTGCTGGACCCCGGACTCATTTCACCGACATTATCACTTTCATCTCATTCAGACGCTAAATAACCTAAGATGTTGATAAAGCGTCGTAAACTCCGAAAAAAATCTCAACCAGGTAACTAGTCCCAACCAGGTTTTGAACCCAGACCCGCTCGTTTTACAGTCAGGCATGCTAACCGTTACTCCACAGCGGTGGAATTCATAGGGTGTTAAGTTACTTTGAAGGAGAGACTGTCTGAGATGAAATCCCTTGCAAAGAATAAAATGTTAAACTTATTTTTCAATATCTATAAAAATCCATACATAACTTTTTAAATTTAATACTAGAACTATTACAATTGACAAGATTAATATATTTAAATATAAATTTGTTATATATTCTTGGGCCTAAATTACTACTATGATTAAATATTGTAGCAGTGTTGCATTTTTGTTCAAACAGGAAATAAATTAATAATAAATTAATATAATAACAATTAAAATGTATTAATTCAATTCGGGCAGTTAGGGATTAAAATACGAAATAATAAGTTCTTTTAGTTGGAAATGAGACGTAATGCTAGCCACATGTGATACGGGAGTCATATAATATTTCTTTAGCGTATTTTTAGTGGTTTATTTTACGACTCTTTATCAACATATATGGTTATTTTTTATTTTAGTTGGTTATTTAACGACGCTGTATCAACTACTAGCTTATTTAGTATCGATGAGATTGGTGATAGCGAGATAGTATTTGGCGAGATGAGGCCGAGGATTCGCCATAGATTACCTTGCATTCACATTATGTTTGGGGAAAACCTCGGAAAAAACCCAACCAAGTAATCAGCCCAAGCGGGGATAGAACCCGCGCCCGAACGCAACTTCAGACCGGCAGGCAAGCGCCTTAACCGACTGAGCCAAGCCGGTGGTTACATATATGGTTATCTAGCGTCTGAATGATATGATTATGCCAGCGAAATGAGCCCAGAGTTCAGCGTAGAAAGTTACCCAGCGCTTGTTCTAACTTCTGGTGAAGTAACAAAAAAACAGAAATAAGATTAAGAAAATAGTGTTTAAAATTAGCTTACGCGTGTATCCATACGCATTTGTAAATTTACATTGCGCTAAATTATTGTAATTCTCTACTGTAAAATGAATAACTTTGATTTGTTATTTCACTCTTTTTAAAGTCTTAATCTGTGTGTCCTTTACATGACATTTGATTTTCGCTTTCTATCTCATTCCTAAAAAATTAAAGCATAACCATTCATTTTACACGGTTGTTTTTACTTTTATTACAATGTGCTTTTGTTTTCTTTTGCATGATATTTATTCTTTATGTATTGTCAGTTAGTAGGTAAAAGTCTTTTGACATGTATATTCTTTGACTCGCTGAGTCTCCTCTGGGAATTAGTAAAGCGGAAATAAATATTAATATAAATTTAAAGTTTAAAAATATGGATTTTATAATAAGAAATTCCCAGTAACTAACAACAATGTTAATTCGTTTAAGGTGGGAAATTATTGGTCACGAATAGACCTAACATGTCAGACGGCGCCAAACTTGCTACACTTACTGCTCCGTGTGGCCGCTTCCATTTAACTCAATGCGGTCTATAATTCCAGCTACATTTGTCGCAGAAAGTTGCTACAAATGTCGCTACGTGTGGCATGTCATGTGGTCACACGTAGCGACATTTAACGCAGAAACTAGCAGTAATTGTAGCGCCCGTGTGGCCACCCATTTTGCGACAATTACGGCAGCTTCATTTGTAGCAGAAAAACTGCGACAAATGTAGCTCGTGTGGCCGTACCCTTAATGTGTTGAGAAAAACCCCAAAAAAATCTCAACCAGGTAACTTGTCCCTATCAGGTTTTGAACTCAGGCCCGCTCGTTTTACGGTCAGGCATGCTAACCGTTACTCCACAGCGGTGGACTTCATAGGGTGTTAAGTTACTTTGAAAGACAGGCTATCTGAGATGAAATCCCTTGCAAAGAATAAAATGTTAAACTTATTTTGTGGGTTCCCAGTTTATTAATACCCTGGAAATGCCCTGCGGACGCCACACACTGATCATCGACGTGAGTGGCTGGCTGGAGCGTTATTATTAATGACTCCGTGTCTCTCTTCCAATTTCCCCGTGAAGCAGCGCGGACAGACTGGTAATGAATATTGTCCACGTACGTACGGGAGCCAGGCTTCAAGGCACATTATACGCGGAATACATAAATCTGTAAACCAATACTGCAACCGATAGACAAGGACGCTGATGGTGCTGCAGTAATTGAATTTGTGACTGAGACCGCGCATCTTCGAAATTCGAACTGTTAACAGAGGGATTACAATTTGTAGTCCATCACGTGTTTGCCATAGCCAGGTAGTGAGGCTGGCTACCTGCAACGACACTGCTGTCCTCCACATAAAAGTCAGTCGCTGTTACAAGCAATTCAGCATTGAGATCACTCTTCGTGTTTTGATATGTATCTGATAAGCAATAAACGGGGGTAAAACCTCAACATATCTTTGGGGGGAGTAGAATTTTATTTTGAAAGGAAAACGATTTCACCGAGAAGAAAAAAGTGAATCTATTGTTTTCTTAATGATGTGTAGCTATCAAAATACAGTAAAGGCTCCCCCAAACAGACGCGATACGGAATGCGTTACGATAGCGTTACGATTTTGCGATAAATGTTTTCATTGCGTTCAGTGATTGTGTCCACACACACGCGATTATCGCAATATGCGTTATTATCGCAGGAAGTAGAACGCGACGATTTTGCGTTCTATTCTCCCGGAGATGTAGATCGCGAGAACGCCACGCGTTTATTTTGATGCTGGGTTGAAGTGTGTCATTTATGGATTCATCTTCAAAGGAAGATGAACTTCTCTTTCTTGGATGAGAATCGTCGCAGGCAAAGCAGGTGCAGGTAAGTCCATGGTAGTCATGTATGGTTAAGATAAACAATATAATAAGATATAAAGTGATGATTTAGCTTTTCTTTGCCAAGAACGTGAAATAAATAACAAGTACGCCTACCCGATTATAAACTTTATTTTTTTTTAATTTGTTCTTTTTGTTGCAGGAGGTTGTGGATTCACGAGTTAAATGCCACAAGGGAAGAAAAAGATTAATTTTATACCTTAGTTCAACAACTAACCTTAGCACTCTGCTGACCTTGAAGAGCCTACTAGTAAAGAATTTCAATGTTTAGAGTATCCATAAAATAACGAATTTTAATGTGAAGTAAATTCAGTAGTAATTTATTCTAAACATACCTACGTCTAATGATTTACTTAGCCTACATAAGTATATCTAGAGTGTGGTAAGATATTGAAAGTAATAAAACTCCGACAAACAAATTACATAACTTTTTGTTTCCACATACTTTATTAATTTTATATTTCTGCACAATTATTTATAATATTGTAGAAGCATTTTGCAATTTGCACAAATATTTTTTTTTCATTTGTGCATTTTTGCGACAGTTATTTATTTTCTAGCGTAAACCCCGCGTCAGTCCACAAGCCAGTATGACATCAAATTATAAATAAATAATTGCACTTATTGTTTACATCTAACTTTGTAGCTATCTCCTTCCATTTCTTCTCCTTTTCCATGCCACGGATTTTCCTTTACGAACTCAATAAAAAATTCCACGTTCGTTTACAAGTAATCCGAAATCGCAATCTGTGAGCACAAGTGATATACACCTGCTGAAGGTAACTGGTCTTTGCGCTGTGGCTGGAAAACTAAAATCCGCATATGTGGTACCCATTACGATAATCTGATTGGCTGGGGACGTTAGAATATCGTATATCGCGGACGCGCCAGTTTGGGCACCTCTTCGCGATAGTGCGATATTGCGTTATCGCGAAATCGTAACGCTATCGTAACGCATTCCGTATCGCGTCTGTTTGGGGAGGCCTTAACATTAATTTGGGAACACATAAAATAAAATCGCTATAAAAACTTTATCAGGTTACTCACAAATGACTTTCAGAGAACCCGGAGGTTCATTGCCGCCCTCACATAAGTCCGCCCTTGATCCCTATCCTGAGCAAGATTAATCCAGTTCCTACCATCCCTATCCTAAGGATAAATGTTCATCTCCCCTCTTGCTTAAAAAAGTCCCTTGTGCAGACGCTTGTATTTCCCTATTTTGACTATGCTGACATTTTACTGACTGACCTTTTCAGCGACAACAAAACGAAACTTCAACGTGCGTGTACGTTTTGTAAGCAATGTTCGTAAATATGATCATATTACTCCATCCCTGGAAACAATAGGTTGGCTTAAACTAGATAACAAAAGAAATTTACATCCACTTCTCCTTCTCTTCGAAATCTTGAACTCTTCTATTCCTTCGTACCTGTCGTCTCGCTTCACTTACCTTTCTTCCCACCACAATCTGAACACACGCTCTCGCCATGAAACAATACTAACAATACCAACCCATCGCACCTCCTCATACGCATCCTCTTTCACAATAGCCCTGCCAAGACTCTGGAATTCGTTACCTGCTAGCATCAGGGACTGTCGAAATAAAATTGAATTCAAACGCAAACTTACTAGGCACTTGGTCAGTAATTGAGACTCGTTCAGACATGGTTTCTGGTAAATAGTTCTCTTAATCTATCACAAAATATCTCAATATATGATAATTTCATCACTATAGAATTTTGTTATTCTAGGTTTAATTTGTAATTCAGTAAATACAAAAATATTCTTTGTTCTTACATTCTATGATAATATGTCTGGCTTGCATTAATCTTGTCGTACTTTAATTGGTATTGTAATTGTAAAGGCCCACTCACAAAGAACATTACAGATAACCGTAACATAAACACAGACGTTTGCGCCCAGGCTACCAAAGGGGATCAATCATAATTATTCACATAAGCATTGACATAAACATTATCGTAAGACGTTATCATGACAGTTTGCAAACTCCAAACTTTCATGCTTATGCAAATCTAATCTTTCAGGTAAAGCTTCCTGTAAAGCAGATTAATTTCAAGGGAAAAAATGTTCCGGGGCCGGGTACCGATTCCGGGACCTCTGGTTGAACGTACCATGCTTATGCTTACGTGATTTGCAAACAGAACACAATCGTGGAGCGCTGAAGTATACGACAGAATATGAGGAAATGGCGTCGTTATGTTTCCATGGTTACCAAGTATGTTTGCTGTTATGTTTATGTTCCCATCGTGAATGATGGAATGACTTCTTGATTTTACTGTAACGTTAAGTTAATGCTTACGTTACGTTTAATTTTCATTGTGAATGAGCCTTAATTGTAAATTTAATATTAATTGTAATTTTATTGTTCATATTATAGTTGTAATCCCCTGGTAGAGGGGCAGAGAAGGCCTGACGGCCTTATCTCTACCAGGTTAAATAAATAAATACTACTAATACTACTACTCGATTCGATTTCATTGTTTGGTGTTTTATAAAGAAAGATGTCTATGCAGAGCAACCCAGAGATAATAAGGGGACCGAACTTCGACTTATTTTCATGTCAGTTTAATAGTTCATTAATTTGCATACTTAATGTGAAAGAGCGAGATTTGTGGGAGGAAGGGGACATCTTTCCAGTCTCTCTCTTTCTCTCTCCCTCTTTTCTTCGTCAGATTTGGCTATTGAACTCAAAAGTGACCATTTAACGCTACCTGCGCAAAGAATGTTACGACATTGGAGCGGAGTCTAAGATCAACCCCAGATGGTACAAAGCGCCACCTACCTGTTGGTGCGACATCGAGTTTGCAAGGTGTGTGGGTCCTCAGTGACCATCTGGCAGACGGACAGCAACAAGTAATCGCATCGGATGCCTTCACCAGAGGTCGAGTTTCCTTTCCAGTTGAGTGAGGTTTCATATTAGAACTCCCACAATGTATAGGTTCTGTGATTTGGAAAGTCAGCTAGCAATAGCATTCGTTACTTGCATTGAGTCGTTGGTGTTTCGCCGACAACAATGCACTGTCTGCATGTTGTCAGATTGCAATAAATAAAACATAACTACTGTAATGTGTCCCAATGTCCAGATATATTTCGCCCTTAGGCAGTGCTAAAATTTGTCGCTCCCAACTCCCACAAACAGTTTATAAGCAGTTATTATACAGGTCATGTTTAGTTTAAATTACCGTAGTTTTAAATGAAGTGTTAATTCAGAAAACAATAAATTACTGGAACCAAAATAGATGCATTTTAATTGTGAATTATAAAGATTTCCTTCGCACTTTCTGCACACAGAAAGCATTGATTATGTCATCAAAGTCGATGTGACGAAGCACATTAGAGTCGATGTAAAGAAACATATTCAAACTTATTCATTGTTGAAACAAAATTGATTTAAATTAATTACAGTCAATGGAAAAAATATACAGGGTGTTTCCGGGGTGGTGTTACAAACTTTCAGGGATGATGGCGAAGGGCACATGTATCAATTTGAGATAAGAAACCCTGGTCCGGAAATGATCGAGTCGAAAGTTACAAGCAAAAATAGTTGTGTGAAATGAAATAATTTTATTCCTCTGCACACATTATTTATGTATATTTATCTGTACATCTTACACATACTGTATTCATTTGTAGTTGTTTACGTTGTCTACTTACAGTATTCAATTCAATGCGCTCTCTGAGGGATGGGGACAGGAAACTACACTAAAGCAATGCAGATAGCGTAATGTGTAACGGACATGGTCGGTCCTGATATGCAAGTCTGTAGACAGCAGTGTATTTGTACAAGTTGCAGTGTCCAGTCGATCAGTCCTAGTGAAATGGAGGAGTACACGAGAGCGGAATAAGCAGACCTGATTTTCGAATACGGATGAGCCAATGGGAACAGTAGACAAGCTCACAGATTGTATCGGGACAAGTACCCACGTAGGAGACATCCGGCCCATATCATTTTTCCACGACTGTTCCAAAAGTTAAGGGAAAGAGGACACGTGGTGCCAAATTACAATTCCACTTCCACACAACTATTTTAGCTTATAACTTTCGACTCAGTCATTTCCGAACCATGGTTCCTTATCTCAAATTGATACATGTGCCCTTCGCCATCATCCCTGAAAGTTTGTACCTCCACCTCGGAAACAACCTGTATAAATTCATGAACCTACTGTCCCCTATTTATAAGTATGTTAGCACTCTATATTGATGCTTGGTTCTTCTTTATTTAGTTGATAATTAAAAACAAATCACCTGCAAGTAAAAACACTTTTAAATATTCAAGTCTTAATCTTGTTTGCCTGATTACCTACACACATTTTCTTGACATAGGCCTATCTGTTATTTGCTTTATTGATTCAATTGTTCCTTTATTTATATAACCATTACCTATTCAAGTTTACACAAATGTGTTCTTATTTGCTTTCCATCTTATGGCTTCTTCAATAATTATTTCATTTACTTTTTACTTAGTTTAAATAGTCGACGCTGAAGCGTGGGTCTGCTAGCGAGTACCCAAGCTGCATTCCCACACCATCTTGATGCGTTATGAATATGAGCTTACGTCTCAAATATCAGCGTCGCTAGTCGACCGATGAGCCTGACTAATGAGTGTGCAGGGGACATCCATTTCTAACAGTGGACATATCAATTGAAATGCAAGTTAATGGTCCGATGACCGCAGTTCTTCAGCTGCACACACAAACTCGTTCTAAAATGCTGTTGCACCTAAATTCTCTTGTGATTGGAAAGTAATAATTAGAGACGAGAATTTCATGCAAATGCATGTTTTATAGGACCACTAGTAGCGTGTACAGCAAATGCTGCAAACTAAGTTCATTAGATGTTCAAATAAAAATTTTGCATATTTATTTTCAACGAAGAATACCGGACATTTTGAAAGTTATTTGCTTCCATAATAATGAAATATACTCCCTCTGAATGTTTTTTTTTATGCCAAATACTTTTTCTTGAACCTATCCACCTTCAGGTTTTGAGTTTCAACGCGAAAACTCAAGTAACAATGATAGGACTATCAGTGGGTTTTTCATGTGGGAGTAAAGCAATAGCCATTTTAGGTCATTGTGGATTGTAGGCGAAAGTTAAAAAAAATGTCAGGTTTACTATACTTTCGAACAATAGACATAGCATCTTGGTATAGCTGCTGTATATAGAGCTTGAAATGTAGAAGGTAAAAATCATTTTATCCTGCTAAGAGATCTTGCTGAAATGATCGCGAGACTACAAAATTTTGTAGGCCTCTTATTTTATCAGTAAGTAATACCTTTTGGTCTTTTCTTAGGAACTGAAATTTGTGCGCTCTCTCGACCCAATACTGAAGAGAATGACGCATATAAATACTTACACCACACCGCCATTAAGTAGGCCTATATGAAAAGAACCCAACCCCACTTGATTAATAACTATAAAAATATTTGAATTTTAATAACAATATTATTATCTTACGGAAGTTTTGTTGTTATATATACTATACAGCCGCCACTCAGTAAATTATAGAAATGAAGATCTAATTTAAGATATTCTCTACATCTACTTATATAACCCCAAAAGTTTCACTTTCATATCATCAATATAGCATTAATATGTATAATTAATTAAAAATAGTCACATCATGGCATTAACTATAATAATATTTCATTTCTAATAGTAATAATGTCATCAAACCACCTCAAGTTTTGTAGATTTTAATATCCAATACACAGTTGTACTCAGAAAATTACAAACCGCAGAATCAGATTATTTTTAGTAAGTCTTAAAGTTTTTAATAACCAATTGAGTTTGAGCTCTATATATGTTGGCAATCCTGCAGGTCATGGCCTTCGTGTAATAGCGTATTAATTATTGTAGTGTGTGTTTCTATTCGTTAGTGTGTGATTGTTACAAATATATGTACAAATTTATTATTTCTCAAATTTAAGCTCCTAGTTCACATTTAAATTTGACTCATCTATTTTACTGTAATCGTTACTATTTTTATATGTGTGTTATTCTGTGTTTTTGGCAACCCAGGATGCCTGGGCACAGTATTTCTTGGAAATAAATTATATATCTGAAATGAAATTAGTTCTCAAACTGACGAAAGATGGATTTTGGAAAGTAGGAAAATTATGTAGAAAAATTAACATTTCACTGAAAGCTACTATTTTTCTGAAAAACTTTGGGTTTCAAGCTTGAAAATGAGGGGTCATTTATTAAAATCCGTTCAGCTGTTTTCCCGTAATTTCCATTACCAGTTAAATTATATAATATAGATAGGACATAGCTCAAACTTAGTATTTATCCATTCCATTATTTTAAGGTTCCAAATATATGTACTTTTTCTGTGCATATTTGCATGTTTTGGCTTTTTTGGGGATAAGAACATCCATAATGCATATTTAAGCAATTTTTAGCTTAATAATGCTTATAATATACATTATATTCAGTTTAAATGCATGTTTTAATGGTTGTGAGTGGACACCTCAGTTTCTTGATTTTTATGTCCCTTATTTTAGCTTCAGGAATCAGGATTGAAGAAGGAAAAGGAAGAAAAAATTAAATAACACAAAAAGGTTCATTCAAGTTTGCAACCATAACTTCTTGCGATGTAGAGAAGTCATTCTCTGCCTACAAAAACATATGGATTGACAAGAGCAGAAACCTCACAGAAATCAATTTATAAATGTTGTTAGTTGTTAACTTTGCGAAAAAAAAAAGTGAAATAAGAAAATTTGGAACAAAAATGAAAGTGCATATGTTAATGTATTTTCCGCTTGTTCGTGCATGTTTCATAGTTTGATAGTGCTTGAATGCATGCATATTTTGGGATTTTGAAGTGCATGAAATTCTCGTCTCTAGTAATAATCCACTAGATGAACAGTTATGTTTTGTCTATGATTCCGAGTTCATGAATTTCTTGTTCCATCATGTGCTGACTTGTAAAATTTATTGGGGGTGCTCACTCAGAAAAGGAAAGCCACATTCAAGTTTAATATTTAATATAATTTATGTTGAAACTGTTGAAAATCCTCTGACTTAGGTTCTGGCTCATATGTATATCTATTATCAGGCAGTACATCTCACTTGACGATACGTGTCAGAGGAAAAACAATGGTTTTTATGCATTTTGTAAAAGTATATAAATTACGAAATAATAGATTTTAAATGTGAAGGGAAACCAAATGTATAACAACTAAATATGTAAAAAAGTAGAAAAGGTTTTTTAAATCATGATCGATTGAATTCTAGAGCTTTTTGCTTAATATTGAAAAATTTGCCTTTAGTGACGACCGGTTTTGATTACTGGACGCCTCAATTCTTCGTTAATATTGAATTTTCTCTTGCATTAATTCTCAGTTGCCTTGTTTGTGTCTTATGCTATATGTTATTTTTGTTTCGCATGTACATGGTTTTTAAAAAGTAAAACATAATTGCAATTAAAATTAAATGAGTGGATTTTTTTAGAAAAAGATGACACGTTAGATCTTTATTTAAAAAGGAATATTTTGTGGAAAAAAAAATCTTAAGTCTGACTATGTAATATGTAGCTAATCGACGATGTATGCAATGGAGGGGGAAAGGAACTGGCCATTCTACCCCATTGTTTAGTTTAGTTAACTCTGTTGTTTATTTAACTCTCTTAATAACAGTAATCTTCCAGTTGTTACACTCAACGACAAACTAATCCCTTATTTTTCTGTCGTAAAAAATCATGGTTTCTTTCTGGATTATAATCTAAATTGAAATTTTCAAGTTAAAGAAACAATAAAAAAAATCTGTTCCCACATTCACTTTTGAGTCGCTTAAGAAACTTCTTGCCCCAGCAACTAAAACTTACCCTAGTATACAAACCCTAGTAATGCCGCACTTTGATTATTGTAACGTTCTGTTAAGTTATCTAAGTTCTGAACTGTCAGTCAAGTTACAGAATATGTGCGTCAGATACGTGTGCAACACCCGACGATATGATTACATATCACCGTCCTTCGTAAGTCTTTCGTGGTTCCGACTCGAAGAACGTAGAACTTTACAGTCTTTGTCTTTACTCTTTCGAATTCTGCACACTTCAACACCAAATTACCTTTCGTCTCGTTTCTCTTATCTATACTCTAACCACGACGTAAATGCCAGATCACTTATCTGTGGCACGCTAAGTATACCTGTTTATAGAACATCTTGTTATTCATCATCTTTTACAGTATCCACCTCGCGACAATGGAATTCCTTGTCACAAAGTATTAGGGGCGGCAAGACAATAAACATTTAAAAAAATAGCTTAAAAGATAACCTTCTTAGCAATTCACTCTAACTATATTGACTTAACGGTCACTGACTATATGGTAACTTCTTTCTTGATAGAGCTGTATTTTCAAAATTGTCTCTCAATAATCTCTTCCTATTATCTAACATTATTTGAAATATATTATTAACATTCTATGTATTTTAGTTTAATTCTGCTACACAGTTGGTATTTCATTGTTTAATTAATAGTTCATAGTATTTTACTGTTTAATTCATAAGTAAATCTTGTATACACGTAATACGTAATAATTCGTTGTGGCTTTGTGGATAGAGCGTCAGCACGTAGAGCTGAAAACCCGGGTTCAAATCCCGGTGCAGGAGAGAATTTTTCTACGTTCCATCCATCCTTCATCATATGATGACGCAGAATTTCTGCATGGAAATATCATATGTGCTTCGGTACATCGTAATATTATTGATTATGCTCATAGTTTTAGTGTATTTGTTGATTTCCTGGGAGATATGCCTTTCATATTCAAAATATAGTTTGTGCCCCAAATAATTGACTTTATTCATCCTTTCTATAATTTTGTTTTCTAAAGATATTTTATTTCGAATTGAGTCTTTGCCAGAAAATGCCATAATTTTTATTTTATCTGTAGTAATGTCACGAGAGATCTGAGATTTATCTGGGAAATCTCAGACCTCGAGTGACATTTATTAGGACTATTTCGTGAATGAAATAAAAATGTGAATAATATGTCCCTAAAATTCGATCACAAAATGTTAATAATTGCATATTTACGAATACTTAACCTATTCAGACATTACGAAGTTGAAATAGATGAATATCGATTACTGCAATAAAGAAATTCGATGTTATTATTCAGTAATGCCAATTGCGAAAAGCGAAATACAGATTTATCAGACTTTCTATTAATTGTTTAATTTCATTCACAAAATACAAATTTTATAGGCTACAATTATAGGTGAAGTTAGCTGAGGGAGCAGGACCAATGTCAGCTGTGCATTATTTCGACCATTACTCAGTGCTACAGGAAAGCATTTTTTATAGCTCGACAAACGCATTCTCGCTGTAGTATGTAACGGAACTAAAGCTGCATCTACACAGTTCAATATTCCAATCGCGTATGAGTGCAATCTGGGAAGAATATCGAAAGAATCAAATTTAAAAGATACGTTCAATTAAGATGCATAAAGATTTTGTGTCTACATGGTGCGCCGTTTTGAACGTCGTTTTCAATGCGTAAATATATTAATTAATATTAAATATCAATCTTGCATTCATTGCTTTAAAGTTGAAAGAAAAGTTTAACCGTGTAGTTGCATCTTAATGTATTCATGATCATCAATTTACGGGGAAACAGTTGGCGACAACGATTAAACAAAAGAACGACCATGCGATAAATTTATAGCGATAAATCTAGCTGCAAAAATTATCGCAACGTGTGACCGTGATTGGTTGGAATTCAAAATTTCATTACACTTCATTGGTCGAAATTGGAATGACGTCATATAAACGAAATAGGCAGCCTAATTTTTCATGTTCTATTGACCAGATATTATATGAAGATTATGAAGTGATGTTTGTAAATCATCTTCTGAAGATGAGAGTAGCGTCAGATCATCAGCGAAAAGTATCGCCCCATTATTCATTGAAGGAACATAGAGATTTTTAAGGGAAATTGACGAAAATGGACGTAATCTAAAAGGGTATAATGTAATAGAACCTCACGAAAAACATAGAAGAAATTTATCTGTCTCAACAAAATTTAATTTTGTTGATATAATTTAGTTAAAATCATTTCATGAACTTTCTGTAAATATTCAGTCATTGGATACTGAGCTGTTTGATGTGGACAAACGAACGACGAAATATGAATAACATTACAGTGCCTCTTTGTACATAAAATTTATCAGAGAACGTCACTTGCACTGTTCATAATTGGCATTTGAATGTATAGTTTAAATATTTAAGCTTTGTGCTGAGAAAACGCTTTAGTACAGTGTAAACAGTCTCCATCTGTTTGGTTTTGTTTCTTTGATCAATATTTCAGTACATTATTTAAACGACCCGAAGAACATTCCGAGTGGGAGCTGTGTTAACTACGTAATACGTTGTCAGCACTGCTGTTTAAAATTTGCATTACTGTTTAAACTTCCAGTAGTTCTTTTCCATTACACCAGATGTTGTTATTACAACGATTCTTTGCCGCTCTTGAGGTCATAACCCTTTGTTATTAATAGAGGTAGAAAGTTCGTACCAAAACGTAATATATTTCAGGTTCTGTGCAGCCACGCATATACAGTATGTAATCTCGGCTGTACTGCACTTGTTGTCTGTTGTGTATACTATACTGTATTCACATAAACAACTCACAGTATATTCGCAAGGATGTCTTTCGTAACTACATTACAGCAATATGCATTACAGCAATATGCATATGCAGTTTTATTACGTGCTAACGTTTGCAGTGGAGTTGTGCAGATTAGTGAGCGGTTTTTAACATGACAGAATTTAAATCTTCCAATCACACGAAAGATTTGATGGTAATCATACAAGCTTGTCAGCAAATGGAGATACATATTATGTGGACATTATGTAATGTGTATACATAATGTGAAGAATGAATATTATTTCAAGGACACTGCGCTACGAAATATTTATATGGAATACCTTTCTTTGCATGGGGGATACAACAATCAAGAGAAGCATTCTACTTCACAATTTGACTCAAAATAGATATAATTTTTTTTCTTTCTCGACTTATGTATGATGTTGGTATCTTTCAATATCCCTTTAAACAACTGCCTGCTACTAGTATAGAATTATAGAAATGACCTACGCTGCGAGATCCGGAACAATAATTTTTGTTCAAATAGAGACTATATATCAATCCGTAGGAGTCCCAATAGTCATTAAAGCAAAAAATGAAACGTGTTTTTGAAACGAATTATAGGTTTTATGTGACGTGCCATATACGAAATGCGCTATTAGATTCATAAAGTTATTGTTCACTTGGTGATACAGTATTTCAGATTTGCTCCAGTTACGTCTTGCAACGTAGAACGAACATTTTTCAGGGTGAAAATATTATTTTACTGAACATAGAAAATATATACTGCATTTTCGATAAAGTGAAAATGTAAATTGTTATTTATTGTAACAAAGGTTAGATACATATTTGTTATTCTTATATGTGTGGTTAAATTATTTTATAGGCCTATTGAAAATTACGAAGACTGTAATTGCCAACTATTGTGTTCTTAAACAATTGTTCGTTTTTGATTCTAAGACCATGGTTCATTGGCACAGAGATAAATTTACCACCTGACTGTACATGTTTGTTTTGCTGGATTGTTGACGTTGAGAGCTGCGTCACTACTGTTCATTCGGTAGATACACAGAGTGATTCACGAGGATTTGCCGTCCCTTAAGGAGCTTATTTCCGAAGACATTCTGAGCAAATAAACGCCATATAAACATTTGTCCTAATCTCAATATTTTCAGAGTTACATTAATTTGAAAATGTTTTTAAAATAGCATTATTCTTGAGTTTTAATGGTAAAAAAATATTACAGATAAACAATGAACTATGTAGGAGTATCATTTCTTTATTTAGCTAATATTCTCAAGCTAAAAATGTGTTGTGAATTGCATAGTTGCTATGTACAGATTTTTTTTTTCGATTTTTAACTAAAAAATTACATTTTCTTACGCATTTATCACAACAATTGTTACAAATCACGCCACTCTTGTAAATTTTTCAAGACTGTACATTAGGATGCATAATAATTAAACTGTAAAGAATCAAGTTCCTAAAGTCGTATGATTTGTAACAATTTTTCTGATAAGTGCGTAAGAATGATGTCATTTTTAGTTAAAAATTGAAAAACAAAATCTGTACAAAGCAACTGACAACACATTTTTAGCTTCAGAAACTCTAGCCAATTAAAGAAATGATACTTCTGAATAGTTCATTCTCTATTTGTAATATTCTTTTACCCTTAAAACTGAACAAAAAAGATATTTTACAAACAACTTCAAATTAGTGTAACTTTGAAAATATTGCGATTAGAGCAAATGCTTTTGCTCAAAATATCTTCGGAAATATGCTCCGTAAGTGAGCTAAATCTTCGTGAATCACTCTGTATAGTCCAAGCTCACATAACTTAACAGTTTTGGTACGAACGTCTTACCTCTGGTCATTAGGACATTTTGCAGGCTATTTATAAATAACCTACCAGAAGGTATTGTAGAAGATATACAAATTTTGTGCCTTTATTGATGGCTGAGTCGTTTTTAACTACACTTCCAACTGCAAAATTGGCAGCCAGCTTTGAAATTCAATGTGGGTCAGGAATGGACAATGAATTTTGTGCGAAGTTCTATATCAGGGATGGAATTCTTTTTATGTATAGTATTGTAAATCTATGACGGCCTCGTAGTTTTACTTTCCTGTCAGAGGTAACTCTACTGGGAATTTTTTCTACCTTTAAAATCTATCACTTTCGGCCAGGTTAGAACCCGGAAATTTCGAAACAGCCAGCATGTTAACCGTAAAACAATCAATCACGACTCATCTATTTAAAAACACTTAAGAATTATATGTATTTTGTTCATATTGAAGCAAATAATAGGTCTAAAGAAAAGAAGGGAATCTGATATGGAAATACACCTGTTATTCATTGATCACGGAAGAGCAATTCCATGTTGTCATTGGTTTTCCTCTTTTTCTTCTCCTTGATGGAATCCAATCATATGCCATCTTTGGTAATCTTTCTTCATTCATTCCCATCACATGCCTGTACCATATTAGTTGTCTTGTTGGTAGATACTTTACAATGTTGTTTTAACTTCCATTTTCTCTCTTATTACACCATTCCTTATTCTATCTCTTCTTAAAATTCTTGCTGATCTTCTCCAGTAGTCCATTTCCAATGTCAGAAACTTATTTTGAAATATACTTTTTAATTTTTGTTACTTTTTCCCGGTAAAATGTGAGAAAATACCTATCTTAATGCAAATAATGACATCACTTTGATTAAAAATTGGTTTGATTGCAACGTACTTACTTTAAATCGTACTAAAACTACGGTTGCACTATTTTCGTTAACACGTGTTGACATAAAATCTCCTGATTCATTCTTGCATTTAAAAATTCATACATCCAATCAATTGTTCTTCTAATAATTGTAACTGTCTTATTCTAAATTAATCTCATCAAGTTAAATATCTAGAAAAAATAATCGACCAGCACTTACGTTGTGATAAACATGTTCTTTTTTCTTTCTTTTTTTTTTTTTTTTTTTCAATATATTAAGAAAAATTCCACGCCGTGGCGTCGCGGTTTAAGGCATCTCGCCTAGGACTCGCGTTACGGAATGCGCGCCGGTTCGAGTCCTCATGGGGGAAGAAATTTTCTCATGAAATTTCGGCCAGTGTATGGGACCGGTGTCCACCCAGCATCGTGATGTACTTGGGGAGCTACGATAGGTAGCGAAATCCGGTTGCGAATACCAGCTATAACGGCTGGGGGGATCATCGTGCTAACCACACGATACCTCCATTCTGGTTGGATGATCGTCCACCTCTGCTTCGGCATGTGGACGTGAGGCCAGCAGCCGGCTGGTCGGTCTAGGCCCTTCACGGGCTGTAGCGCCACGGATTATTATTATTATTATTATTATTATTATTATTATTTAAAAATTGTTCACTATTTTGTTATACTACAAAATTACTTAACTATCCATACTTTACCAATGATTTACCTCGCATTAGTACAATCTACATTACAATATGATATTATAGGATGAAATTGTGCTTTTAGTACCTCCCTCATGCCAATAACACTGCTACAGAAAAGAATAATAAAAATATGCCTTACCAAACCTCTTGATTATCCCTCAGAACTGTTGTATTCTGTGTTTAAAGTATTTAATATCGTTCGAAATATGTATTATATTTCTTTCTCGTGTTAAATTTTACTGTACCTGGTACTGTTTCGGCCTGCTATTGGCCTTCTTCTGAACTGGTTGTTGCTGGTCTTGACGTCTTTGTTTTCTTTCTTGTGGGGGTGTGTTTGTGTAGTGTAATGTGGAGTCAAAGAGTGTGTTCTGAAATTGAGTTGTGTGTTGAGAATTTCATTTGGATGTATTTTTGTGTGTCTGTATATTTACATATTCCGAAGTGATATAGTGTTAAAAGTTGTGTAATCAAGATGTATTTAATATCCATCAAATTTATAACAATGTCTTATTGAATAACGTAAATAAAAACCGTAACATACTTAATTTGTATTCATATAAATATAAAACTAAAAGATCAGACAACTTATGCTTGACAGAACCTAAATGTACCACGACTGTAGCTTATAATCACAGTAGCAAATCTAGTTCAAGCACTATAATAATATAGTCTAACAGCTGAGATACCAAACGTTCAATTTGGTAATGCTCCTTATTCTAAAAAATCAATTAAAATTTTGTTTAGGGAGACAATATAGACTTTCAATTATACTGTAATATTTGTTTTTCTTTTTCTCTTTTTACTTTTTTATTTTTTGTTAATTAATTAAATACTTGTTTTAATATTTTTTGGAATGCCTTCTGAGCACGAGTATACACTTTCTGGGAGTGTTAGAGTGTTTTGTATATATAAAAAACAATATGGATCTTTATTCTAGCAATAAAAATTATTACTTACTTACTGGCTTTTAAGGAACCCGAAGGTTCATTGCCGCCCTCACATAAGCCCGCCATAGGTCCCTATCCTGAGCAAGATTAATCCAGTCTCTATCATCATATCCCACCTCCCTCAAATCCATTTTAATATTATCTTCCCATCTACGTCTCGGGTCCACAACTGTGGAGTAACGGTTAGCGCGTCTGGCCGCGAAACCAGGTGGCGCGGGTTCGATTCCCGGTCGGGGCAAGTTATCTGTCTGAGGTTTCTTCCGGGGTTTTCCCCTCAACCCAATATGAGCAAATGCTGGGTAACTTTCGGTGCTGGACCCCGGACTCATTTCACCGGCATTATCACCTTCATCTCATTCAGACGCTAAATAACCTAAGCTGTTGATAAAGCGTCGTAAAATAACCTACTAAAAAAATCTACGTCTCGGTCTCTCCAAAGGTCTCTTTCCCTCCGGCCTCCCAACTAACACTCTATATGCATTTCTGGATTCGCCCATACGTGCTACATGCCCTGCCCATCCCAAACGTCTGGATTTAATGTCAGGTGAGGAATACAATGCGCGCAGTTCTGCGTTGTGTAACTTTCTCCATTCTCCTGTAACTTCATCCCTTTTAGCCCCAAATATTTTTCTAAGCTCCTTATTCTCAGACACCCTTAACCTATGTTCCTCTATCAAAGTGAGAGTCCAAGTTTCACAACCATAAAGAACAGCTGGTAATATAACTGTTTTATAAATTCTAACTTTCAGATTTTTTGACAGCAGACTGGATGATAAAAGCTTCTCAACCGAATAATAACAGGCATTTCCCATATTTATTCTGTGTTTAATTTCCTCCCGAGTATCATTTATATTTGTTACTGTTGCTCCCAGGTATTTGAATTTTTCGACCTCTTCAAAGATAAATTTCCAATTATTATATTATTATTATTATTATTATTATTATTATTATTATTATTATTATTATTATTAATTGCCAAGTTTCTGCACCATACAAAGTTTTACTTCTAACAATAATTGATTTATAAATTTTATGTTTAGTTTCTTTTGTGATTTTTATACCAAAAGGTATGTTAATATTATACTCAAAATAAGACTGTCTCCTAGTTAGCTAAGCGAGAATACAAATATGTACTGTAGAAGCATCCTAAAGATGAATGTCATTGTACAATATTTTTAGGCAACCTGTGACATTCCTAACCTTCTGGCAATAAGGTTTCTTTTGGAGTGAACTGGAGGTGGATGGGAAACTGATGTCAGCTGGTCAGGTGAAAGTAACAGGGAGTTTGAAACATAAAGAACTACTTGTTGCATTCGTAAATATTTATTTTTATTTTCACGATATTGTTTTCATTTGCTTTTTTTTTTCATAGTAACACATGTTGCATTCAACGAAGTCAATAATTAAGAAAATATTTACAAACATCTGTCAAATATAACATCATACGTGAGGAAAACTAAACAGGTATAACATAGTAAGCATGCGAATAATAGGTGCAAAATTAACAATAATCAGAAAACTGACCTTAAAACAGGAAAAAGACTGAAAAATGAAAGTGCCGTACTTTATATTTGTGCATGAACACGGTATCATAATTTTTTCAGTCTTATTCCTGTCTCCATGGCCTTTTCTGAGTTCACAGTCGCTTTTTTTCTTTTTTACCAAAATTATTACACGTTTCTTATTACCAAAATCTTAAAAATGTTATAATTTCATACCTGTAAAACACAATTTTACCTTCCACAATTGCTTTTATTCGAAGAGGCAGTCTAAACAAAGACAAGCATTACTAGAAAATATTACATGGCACATTTAATACGCAAATAAAAACTTATAAGATATATTGTGTTATTATTATTATTATTATTATTATTATTATTATTATTATTATCTAATAATAATTCGCTGTTACTTTATTCATCTCTACAGGATGTTAAAAAATAACGTTTACAACATTTCAGGGATGATAGAGAAGGTAAAAACAAACATCTGTTTTAAGTGACA
Organism: Periplaneta americana; assembly: GCF_040183065.1. Classification (NCBI taxonomy): domain Eukaryota; kingdom Metazoa; phylum Arthropoda; class Insecta; order Blattodea; family Blattidae; genus Periplaneta; species Periplaneta americana. The sequence goes on from NC_091121.1 coordinate 163,566,412, forward strand.
AAACTTTAACAGATGCGCCGTTTTGCCGCTAGATGGCCTGAAGGATAGATGGCTTGACTTCCGAGTTCCGTCACAACACACACTGGTTAGTTCTGTTTTTACTGCTGTGTCTGCAACAAGTTAAAAGGGTCATCACGGTGTCAACGAAGGCTTGCTATGACACGTACGTACGTTTGCGTTCTACTAGGGTCTATGTTCTTCTACGCCACGTCCTACCAGAACTTTTAGAAAATATCCCATTGAACATCGGAAAACGAATATGGTTTCAGCATGACGGTGCCCCTTCACACTTTGATCGTCGTGTCAGGAACCACCTAAATGCTACATTCCCCGATCGTTGGATTAGCAGGGGTGGGCCGATACCGTGGCCACCTCGATCACCGGACTTAACCCCACTGAATTTCTTTTGTGAGGAGACATGAAACGTCTTGTGTATGTGACACCGACCGATACGGCAGAAGATTTAGTTGCTCGCGTTGTTGAAGCTGCACATGTTATTGGAGACAGTGTTGGCCTTTTTGAGCGTTGCAGACACTCCATAGTACGAAGGTACCAGTTGTGCAATTCCTTCAAAGGACGGCAGTTTGAACACCACCTCTAAAACGACAATTGGTCTCGTTTCTTATGGATTATACTAACACTTACGAACACAATAAACGGCGCATCTGCCAAAGTTTTATCACTTACAAAAGATGTTTGTTTTTACCTCCTCTATCATCCCCGAAACGTTGTAAACGTTTTTTAACACCCTGTATAGTTAAATTTATTGCAAAATTCAATGTAATTATTAAGAAAATAATAATAATAATAATAATAATAATAATAATAATGACAATGTAATTGAAAACTAAGTCCTTTTGCCCGTTCTAACCTCACCCTTATAAGGATTACATACGAACATCAGACATTTACTAGCAGAGCGACTACCTGCTCATGTGGTCAACTTGATTAAAGACTAGGCCCTTACAATGAAATAAAACAAAGGCTATGAAGCTCTATTTCATTGTTGGATATCTAACTCGGGGTCCCTTGAATTTGTAGCCAGTTATGAAGCTATATCAGCCTTCTGTATTTTGTGTTTTACTGTATTGGTTCGGTGGAGAGATTCCTGTGACTATTTGGGTATACTGGGTGTTCATTTCAAAGTTTGTCATGACGTCATTGTTGTGAGTCAGCGATTTGAAGTGAGTTTCAGCTTTTACGTCAGAGAAGTTGTCTATTATTCAAGGCGTTCAATCTGAACTTGAGAACGTGTACGATATAACTTGAACGTCGTAGCAACAGATGGCGGTCTGTACGGTCTGTGTGCTACCATAACCTCTTTCGAACTGTGTTTTGCGCGGGCAAGTCGTACCCAGGGTATTTGTTATCATCGGTAACGGCAACATTCCACAATAGAAATCAAATGCTCCGTGTCCATGTTGACCGTCGAAGTTAATGTCAACATATACGTAAGTAATCGTCTTAACCCTCTCCCCATATCCCGCCAGTAAGAAAAAAACTCGCCTCAGTACGTGTTTCCAAACAGTTCACATTCCTGCCACTACTGGCATTACGGTACGTATTGGTAAGTACTCTTCTGAAAGAACGCCGTACTTGCCAGGCAACTTCTCTGGCACATAGGTAATACGACTCTGCGGAAATGTAGGAAGATTGAATTCTCTAGGCCAGCGTTGTCAGACACAGCCTAAACGGAGCGGAGCGCTCCACTATAACTCGTTGCGTGCTCCGGTGCTTCCACAGACATAAGCAAGTTCATGCTCCGACTGGACGTCTCTAGCACCACAACCGGTTTCGGAGCTTACAACTCTGACACTACCGCTCTAGGCTCATCGGCTAGCCACATGACGGCATACAGCAAGCCATGACACACTTTGAACTGAACACGCAGTATAACTTACATTGTAAAAAAAAAAAAAAAAAAAAACACTCGTGTTCATGTTGAATAAGTTTCTGAATTACGAATTAATCGAACAAGACTTAAAACATTTTCCAGGCGATTTCATTTTGTTGTTCTTGTGCTTGTTTTGCATCATAACCAAAACCGTGTTGTGACTAAACTCAATTCATTCCTCAGTCATTCTAGAAAGCGCTGAAGCGGAAACGCCCGAATTTTAATCACGTAAACACGGCGTTGTTAAATCAAGCGTCTCTTAAAACTTGGAAGCGAATACCGTATACAATCACGCAAGGAATAGATTTAGTTGGTGGTATTTTATGAGTATTCAAAAGTAGGTCATTTCTTTGATTTTAGTCTGTTCAGTACTGTGAATACACTCAAAACAAACTAATTGTGTGTCTTTATTAATTTAAAAGCCAATTGCACAAATTTGCATACAAACATTATGCATACATAAGTACTGATATGTAAATACATGCATGCAAAGTTGCATACACAAGTACACATACCTACAGCAGTGGCAAAAAGAAAAAAAACAGGACCGACTCTTGCAGCTGATACAAAAGAATCCTGTGCTGTGTATTGTGTCAAACTGTGGTAATTTCAAAATGGATAGTGAAGCCAGAGGTATGTACTGCTATTTAATGTAAAAATACGCAGTTATCTTTGCCGAATAGAGGTAGAAATGTAATATTGATGCCAGATGAAAATAAAACTCTCAGTTTGTCCAAGTAATGTTTAATTTTGCTTAACGAATGTTAAATTAACAGCCTGTTTATTTTTAACGCTTTGTTAATGTATTTTTCATTTGTTCAACATAATTTTGTTTAAGATAACCAACACTTAACTATAACGTCTGTTAGCACTATTTTCACTACTCAACAGCAGTTGGTAATGGTACTACACATGTAAGACAATTTTTGATTGGCTAAAATTAATCTTTAAAATTTTTATTATAAAGTGAGTCATGAAACTTGCATAAAATGACAACCTGTTATAGTAGGCCACGCTCCATAAACAAACAGTTGACAAATGAAAGTTGTAGGTGACGTGCTGAATAATAATTACAAAGTACGGTTATATTTCCTCATTGCTATTATGGATACGAAATACGAAAGAACTAAAATAACACTGATGTATTTAAACAGTCCAAAGTATTTTTTAAATGTTATATTACCAGTCATATGCTAAACATTCCCTACAGAGAGACACAAAATATTAATTTCGCAGCTTCTGTTCGAACAGCTGTGGAGACATCGGCCATATTTAACTAACTGTTAAACGAGTTAACTGCCCGAAATCCTACATTTAAAATTAACAAACTGGTGTTCAAAACAAACAATTTTATTAATTAACAAACTGTTTACAGTTTAAGAGTCGTTAAATTTTCTAACAATACTTGGAAAAACCGGCCATCAATGTTTTTCTTCTGTAAGCTTGAGGCACTGAAGGAAACAAAAGACGGTAAGAATCGAACAAATGCAATATATTTCAGTGTTACAATTAATTATACAAGATGGATGTGTTTTGTGAATAGCAAAATTTGAATCTGTGACTCTGAAATCAGCTACAAGAGTCGGTCCGGTTTTTTGTCACTACTGTACATACATACATACATACATACATACATAAATACATACATACATACATACATACATACATACATACATACATACATACATACATACATACATACTTCCCGCGCCGTGGCGTCGTGGTCTAAGGCATCCTGCCTAGGACTCGCGTTACGGAATGCACGCTAGTTCGAGTCCTCATGGGGGAAGAAATTTTCTCATGAAATTTCGGCCAGTGTATGGAACTGCTGCCCACCCAGCATCGTGATGCACTTGGGCAGCTACGATAGGTAGCGAAAATCCGGTTTCGCAAACCAGCTATAACGGCTGGGGGAATCATCGTGCTAATCACACGATACCTCCATTCTGGTTGGATGATCGTCCACCTCTGCTTCGGCATGTGGGCGTGAGGCCAGCAGCCGGCAAAGGGCTGTAGCGCCGTTTTATATACATACATACACATACACTCATGCATGCCTGCATCGATACATATATACATACATGCATACATACATACATAGGGTCTACATACATAGATATATACATACATACACATACACTCATGCATGCATACATACATATATACATACAGTACATACATACATAGGGTCTACATACATATATACATACATACACATACACTCATGCAAGCATACATACATACAGTACATACATACATACATACAGTACATACATACATACATACATACATACATACATACAGTACATACATACATACATACATACATACATACATACATACATACATACATACATACATACATACATAGGGTCTACATACATATATACATACATACACATACACTCATGCATGCATGCATGCATACATACATACATACATAGGGTCTACATGCATATATACATACATACATATATGTACAGTACATACATACATACACTCATGCATGCATGCATACATACATACATACATACATACATACATACATAGGGTCTACATGCATATATACATACATACACATACACTCATGCATGCATACATACATATATACATACAGTACATACATACACTCATGCATGCATGCATGCATGCATACATACATACATACATACATACATACATACATACATACATAGGGTCTACATGCATATATACATACATACATACACATACACTCATGCATGCATGCATACATATATACATACAGTACATACATACACTCATGAATGCATGCATACATACATACATACATACATACATACATACATACATACATACATACATACATACATACATACATACATACATACATACATACATACATAACAGGCTATGCATTTATTTTCATCTTCCTTTGATTGCCTTGATTTAGCTTTTCGAAGATCGAACCCGGGACGGATCCATGCACTTAGGCTGACATTGGCCAATTGTGCGCCTTTTAGAATATGCGATGATTTTCGCAAGTCCAACAGGTAGCCTATGTGGCATTCGTGAATCCGATGCTGACAGGTGAACTATCATGTCTTAGCCCTGACAGCCAGGTCTCATTCTCAGAGAATATTTGATAAGCGCAAAGGTTCAGAGCCCCGAGCCCTTTCTATACCAGCATCGGAAACTCGTACAACCCCCAAGACTTCAGTCCAGCCCCTTTTTAAATATTGCAGATAGATGCAATGAGGGGCAGAAAAATGTTTGGATGATAGAAATGGCAGTATCACTACCTGGCTTGGGATCGAACACGGGCTTTCGTTAATAGATTTGTTCATTCATTTAAAACTACTCCTTGCGTGCTTGTATTCATTCATGTATCCAGCAATGATGACGCTACAATCTTGTGTGTTTTGTTGGACGAAAAGGCTGAGTTGTGGTGACTGTACACAAAGCAAGGCATCTGTATGAATTCTTAACGTGGAAGAACTGATGTGCACGTTCCCTCTTAATAAAACAGGAAAGTGGAAACGAAGCCGCGCCACATTAAGAGCAGTCCGTCGCTAATGCGAATGGAGTTAATATTTCCACAGTTTGATATTGCCTTCACGGTGGATGGGCATTAGTCTCTTACGAAGAGTTGACACTACAAAACGAAACGGAAATGAGTTGCGTCAACTAAGAATCCTCGAAACAAAGAGAAATTGCAGCAAAACACGTGAGAGAGTTTTTATTTTGTTTGACTTTCAAATTCCCTTAACATTGTGAAGAAAAATAGAATAATCTACTTCGTGACTATAATTTGTTTAACCCTGGCAACAGAAGCGGCGATATTTCAAAAAAACGCATAACTTTGTGCATTATACGAAACAACATTTGCACCAACTTCTTCTACACCATAAAACTAGGGATAAAAAGAAAGAGAAGGCGAATATTTTGACGATGAAAAATGAGGTAGAAAATCATTCTTCTGAATCCTCGGTGCCGCCGACGCTTTTATACAGAGAAGTTTTTCATGAATGTGAGTGGCTATGCGACAGAGAAAGAGAGAGAGCTACAAAATTACTTTAAAAGTGGGTTTATTCCTAAAGTCATCATCAGAGCAGGTTCAGTAAAATATTTACTTTCTGTTCCTTATGTAAACTCTTCTCTTGAAGATTTAAATGTTACATGTTTCGACTTTTAAGCCAGTAAGAATACTATTTAATTTTCACTTATTTTGTACAGATATATCGATAACAATCCTACGCATCTCTAAGACGTATTAACAACTTATGTACATTTGCAATAGGCTAAAATAATCATGGGAATAATAGAGTTAACATAGAACTTCTTGCTGGTTCCTACGGAATAACGGTTTTATACATTTTTAAGATACTATCGACATAACCTTTAATTATCGATTAGAAACAAATTTAGTCTATAACAAAGTTTAATGTAGTATTCATTATTAGAAATTTTCTTCGCCAAATTAATATAACATGTCTTCCTCTTCCACAGCATCAAAAACCATTACGTTCAATTAAGTATAAGATTACAAAAGGTAACTTTTTCCTAAGAAAAAGAACCTTACTAATTAATTTTATGTACCTAATAATTTAGTGACTTCTTTTTTATAACAATCTTTATTCATTTAGGTATTTAATCCTTAAATTGGCAAAACTTCATTTCTCGCACTAGTTTAATGAACCGTGTCGGACTGTAAAGAAAACAACTATAGCAATGTCCTTATTTTATATGTTGTACAATATTATAGTATTGTGAAATTTTAATTTGTGCGAGATAGTGCGTATTTGCTTGGTTTCCGCACAAAACCAATCCGCGGAAAGTCTAAAATTCCACATTCAGTATTCCCAACCTAACACACATAACAATTTCCCTCTTCTTACCGCTTAAGTGATATATTGATTTTACTGCTTTAGGCTTTTAACATATTATTTTTTGAGATGTTCAATATAGTAATAATTATAAATTGGAAAGTTACCACTGCAATTTCACCTAAATTGCACCGTTAATTATTGTTTTTAAATATTTGCAAAAATTAAGTAAAGTCTACAATTCCACTAAAGTTACTGGATTCGTGATGCAAGTAACATTAAGAAAGCCGTGAAAAAATCAACAAGATTCCATAGACAGGGGAAAAAAAAAATACAGACGTATATCACGCCCTGCTGGAGTATAGTAAACACAGAAAACATTTTAAAGCAAAAATGTTGAAGATAGATGGATATTTTTGTTTTGCAAATTTGACGCCATTGAACAGAAACCGAGATAGAGATTTCATTGCAACTAATTAGAAATTCCTCTTTCAGGTATGTAATAAACGATCTTCGCACAAAATAATGTACGATACACGGGCGGTATGTTTTCTTTCAATTCTCTGAAATTAAAAAAGCTCAACTACTTTCGCTTTTTCAAAATTTTCCTCGAACATGAAAACTTCAACATACCGCTCTTGTAAAGCATATTACTATTTCCTATCATTTTTTTCTATTATTATATTAAAATTATAGCATATAGCCCATTAACCTCTTGTATCCTATAGGATACTTTGCGAATTTAAGGGTTAAAATAGAAAATACAGAGCTTTCGCCAGGAAACAGGTTTCGTTCAGGTAAAGTCATCGCCTTTTACTGTTATCGAACGCGACTACCAAGGAAATTGTGTGTACATTTTCACGGCATCGAGCGTGAGGTTTTATGTTGCCTGGTATAGACACATAACGCAGACCGAAGGGACGTCAAAGAGCATTAGTATACAGCTAACTTGCATTCAGTAGAGTTCAATTTAATTTGTGGCAATACAGCACACATTATAACAGCGAATATATTTATGATGCCTATATTACGAAGAGTCCCGGCCGTGGCGTCGTGGTCTAAGGCATCCTGCCTAGGACTCGCGTTACGGAATGCGCGCTGGTTCGAGTCCTCATGGGAGAAGAAATTCTCTCATGAAATTTCGGCCAGTGTATGTGACCGGTGCCCACCTAGCATCGTGATGCACTTGGAGAGCTACGATAGGTAGCGAAATCCGGTTGCGAATGCCAGCTATAACGGCTGGGGGATCATCGTGCTAACCATACGATACCTCCATTCTGGTTGGAAGATCTTCCACCTCTGCTTCGGCATGTGGGCGTGAGCCAGCAGCCGACTGGTCAGTCTAGGCCCTTCACGGGCTGTAGCGCCACGGATTACTATTATTATTATTATTATTATTATTATTATTATTATTATTATTACATATTACGAAAAAATTGTACAAAATGTGTAGTGCTATATTTGCACGGAAATATCCTGACGTTCAGGAAATATCTGACTTAAAAGTACAAAATGTAGTGAAAACAGTGAGGGAAACCGACTCATTTTAAATAAGAAAAGGAGACTCATAAATCGCGTTTTTAACTGAAGGAAAACTCGATGGCATAGGCTATAGACTAGAACAGTTTCCAAATCATTATAAGATAACAGTTTCCAAATCATTATAAGATAAGTCAAAGAATTACATTTGCAATTTGGCCTAATCTATAAGTCGCAAGTTGTATTGTTGAAATCTGACGCACTGAATCTCCACTAAGAAGGCTGCTAGTTCACCATACCACATTTTGAACGACCACGCACTAAGCGAAACTTGTTTTCAAGCGTACACCCGTTATATTTCCAAACAGGATGATGTCCTGATAACTGTATCACAACTCTTGGCACATAACACTAAAAAAGATGCATTTAATATTCACTGAGTAGCCAACTTAGTGTTTGTGTTTTATTTGTAATTTAAAAATTATTGACTGGATTAATAAACCATAAAAGAACAAGAAAAAAACTATACTGAATCTAAGCGCTGACAGTTAAAATGATATTTTTATTGCTTATTTGTCACCTCTTCAAATAAAAACATGATTAATACCTTTCGTATCACATATCTGTGATTATACATTCCTGTGACGTGACAACAATAAACAGTGCAAAATGAATGTAACAGTTTCATGTATTACAATAAAATTGATAGAGCACATAGCTTGTTTCAGTAATGTTAATGACATATATGCTTAATATATGTATAAGAACTTCTGTTTCCATTTCACGAACAGAAGTGACAGATGAAAGAAACAAATAAAAGGTACACCTTTATTCAAAGAAGATAGTATTAGAGTAAAATACCACTATAGTTGCATTAGCTAGAAATGGCAGGTGGAAGGGAATACAGTTATTTCCACTTAGTGTATTTTTTCTCTGTTATTTTCTTTGTCAGATGCCAGTGAAAGGAATTCCACGCTCGATATTTGCATTCCAGTTCGTTATTGCTATACCCATAGTGTCATTTTTATGCAAACTCTGCGTGAATAGCATAGTTTTCAATAAACTTCTGACGCGGGAGCGTACCCCGCAACCCATTTCGGAAATATAACACAAACTCGTTATCCCTCGCCACTCGGAAGGCATTGCCAAGAACAGTCACGGCACCTCTTCGTCCAACTGCCACTTCTTGCTATATATACAGTAGAACCTCGATAATCCGAACCTTAATAATATGATCGTTCGATAATCCGAACACACTACCGAATATACGTACACTACCGGAAAGCACGGAAAACAAGAGAATACTGGAAAAGAAGCTCCAATGAAGTTCTTCCCCTACCCGCAGTGGTGTGTTAATCGGATAAAAGGGGATGTTAAGGAGGTTGAAGGAGAATAAGAATCATTTCCTCCACTTTTTTATGTTTATAGTAGTATACAATGTCTTTTTCAAAGGGACACTCCATTAAGGATGACAACTTTCTTCCTAATCATTCTTTTTCAACCAAATTTTGAGAGCATTTTCACTATGTAAACGATTAACAAAATCCAAATTTGGAACTCCAGAATGTTTTTGGCTTTAGATTTTTTATTTTTTTTTCTGTTATTTTTATAAATATTTTCAAACCCAAGTTTTTCGTAGAAGATCTCAGGTTTTTTTTTAATTAATATTTGAGGAGAAAAATTCGCCCCGGCGCTGGGGATCGAACCCGGGTCCTTCGTTCTACGCACCAAGCGCTCTGACCACTCAGCTACGCCGAATTCAATCCACAGCACCGGATCGAATTCTCCTCCTTCGATGTTTCCCTTTATGGCCTGACTACAAGTTAGGCATATATATGTTGACGTGTATCCAATGTCAACTGCCATTATACTAGGAGCGCACTCAGTTGAGTGACTTGTTTGGCCGGGAATCAGCAGTTAAGTGCCGGTTCGATCCCCGGTGCCGGGGCAAATTTTTCTCCTCAAATATTAATTGTCAATATTACATCCTGTAGGGCAAATTAATAAATCTATAATACCTTTTTTTGGTTACATTCACAAGACATAGACAAAACATTTCTATGCATTCATTTTAAAAAAAAAATAAGTTTTCAAATGTTATTTTTTCTATAATTCATGAAAAAAATAGTAAAATAAACTATCAGCATTTCTCACAAAATAAATGCACAAAAACATGCAGCTAACTCATAAATACTTTGAGTAAATATTTCATCCAGATTGATTAATATTTGGCGCAAGAAAAGTTGGTAGGCCCATTGAATCAAGAAAAATAAACTTACGGGAAAATGGATTTGAAAGTAAAATTAATATTTATGTAACACATACTTATCAAAATTTCCCTCCGCTACATTCATCTAGTAACTTCAGGTAGCCAACTTTAAAACAAAAAGTTACTAGATTTGTAATCATAAATTTGTAAAAAAAAAATTCTTTGATAGAAAAATAATTTTAACATCTCTTTAAATGCCACGCCTCCTTACAGCCTTAATTTAAAAAGAATATATTTTTAATTGGAACTGAACTAAATGAAGGGGTATGAAAATATACTTTCTAAAGAAGTGAAGTAGCCAATAAAAGTTTTTTGAAAAATTTTCATGATTTTGAGTGGAGTCTTCCCTTAAGTTCAGATAGAATAATTCCACATATTTGATAATTCGAACTATCCCAGTCCCAATTAGTTCTGATTATCGAGGTTCTACTGTACTATTGAATAGTTGGAAATAGGAATCTGAGTTTTAAACTTACATAGCATAATACTGTAAATCTGAAAGTCTAAGAAGAGAAGCAATATAATCTGTTATTTCACTATCTCTCATGAAAAGAGGCATACCATTCCAGATACTTGAATCATTTTCTTTGATACAGAGTTGGTCAAAAGTTGGATGACGCTTACAGTAACAATATAGAGATATCATGAAGTGTAGAAGTCAGAATATTTACAAAATGAATTGCAAATACAATAATATTTCATCAACAAACGCAAGCGTAGGCTCTGACAGACTCTGTACATATTCTTGATAAAATATCACGTGTAAATGACGTCACCACTAATATATTCAGTTTATCGCGAAATAATATTTCTTATTTCAGAGTACATTACAATCTTAACATTATTCATTCTACGGAACTTTTAGTTCGAACATTTCTGTACAAAAATAACTCGCAAGGAGTTTGGGCTGGATTTACAAGAGTCCATCTCTCTTTACTTACACCACATTAGCATTCAAATTGTTTTTAAATTGCTTGTACAAGTGAGCACGAAAATTCGTTATTACGGATCCCTTGAGTTATTTAATGATTTATTAAAGAATAGCAACTGTGAAACATAGGTTTTGGGTCGTGTACCATCACCTCGGGAAAAGTACTTTCTGAACTGCCACATAAACCACACATATTTATGTGCCAGAAGAATCCTTCTTGAATATTAGAATTGGGCTGTCGACTACTGTAAGACATGCCAGTTACTTTTGTTTCTAATTATAATAGATACTGTCTTCAATGGGATTGTTATGAAAAAAAGAAGGAAGAAAATTTAAAACACCAGCAAGCATTTTTCAGAATGTAAATTTTAAATTTTTAAATTCCCATCCATAAAATAAATTTGAAAACTCAACTAATGAAATAACCAATATCCTCATTAAAAGCATTCTTTTAATTATAATTTTTTCGCTGTAAGAAAAATTCTAATGTAAGCAATAGCACGTGACTGAAGTGAGGCTTCATTGGCCTCTGTTTGGCGCCATAGATTCTCAGTACATGTTCCCGCCTACTGTTGTACATTTGTTTCATGTTAAACATTTCCCGTTACTCGTCAAATAGACCTAACCTCACTACTATGCATTCGTTTGCTTAGGAAACATTTACTTTATAATTACTGTAATTAAATTATTTTAAACTTAGATGTAAGGTTAATCGCTGCCAGACAAAGGAGTTATTCCTTCCAATCGGACTCGTCAGAACTATCGTCGGAAGGATTTATGACGAGACGGTCCACAACAGCGTCAGTTATCCCTTCCAGCTGGAACATGCGGTCTGATTAAATTAACTTGCTCTGAATAGATAACGTTGGATTTAACTCAATTAACTTATTACATATATTTAAGACTATTTGTTTTTCTCCGCTTTTGAAAGGGTTTCCACTCTTATGATTAATAACCACACACACCGAGGATGCAGAAGCCATACTTCAGTACCACGTGCTTACGTGAACAACTACGAGCTCAAGTGACGCCAGCTTGTTACAAGAACAGACTACCTCGGTGTTACTGTTTGTATTCATCCGCGTTTACAGTACTTACATAACAAAATATAGAAGTAGCTTTTCTTTTACATAGCGTTTTACATATGAGTGAAGTTATATGTTTCATCGTATTTAACAACTAGAATTCAATTTTTTATTTTGAAATAATACAAGATTATGGTTTCCAAATACGAACTATATTTTCCTGCGTCATGTGAGTGTTTCGACTGGGAGCCAATCACGGGTATGACAGCAACGTGCTTATGTTTACATTATTATTTTTCTTACAGCGAAAACAGTGTAGTTTAATCTGAAAGCTGGAAACTCGAGTTAAATGAAGAGTTTCAACCCGTATGTGACTATTGAACAATATTAAAAGAATTAATTACACCTTAAGTGCTGAGGACTCCTGTTATTGTGAGATTATGTTCAGCATTATATGAATTTAATCTTTCGTAGTTAAACTTAAAGCTTGAATATCTCCTAAACTGTTTCACGCAGATTAGTGATGTCAGTTTGAAACCCTTCAAATTTGCTCAAGCTTATATGGGATTTGAGGTGAACAATGACAGTATTGTGACAGAATTTTTTTTCTATTAGAATAATCGAGTTTCCTTTATCATTTGTTGTAACTAATTATCATCCTTATTAGTAAGGTTCGGATAAAGTAGCTGTATCAGGATAGGCATCCTTGGTCCGTGCGTTTTGTTTACAAACATTAACTAGTTGTAGCGTGTCCCCCAGCCGACAGTAGTGACGACGTATATTCAGTTCCTATAGGCTGTACTGTTCATTCACTGATGTTTTAGATAGGGGATGGGAAGCGCTCTTCCCAGCAGATAGAGTTTTAGCTAGTGTTTACCAACGAGCACGGAATGCATAGAGTAGACAAGAACAACTGGGACGTGAAGCCGCTTTTGTGGACAGTCTCCATTAAGATGCTACCAAAACATTGGGCTTCCGGTTAGCACATGAGCACTTGATTGTGATATTGCATCGTTGTTTTAATTTATAAATGAACTTATTTCAATATGAAATTTTTATTATCATAAGATCTCCTATAACGTAATAGCTATTTTGCAATGTTCTGGTAGCAACAAGATGGCGTCAGGTCATCAAAGCGGCTTCACTCCTTCCAATGGTATTAAAATGCTAGTGTCTACTCTATGTATTCTGTGCTCATTGGTGTTTACTTACTCTGAAGCCTATACAGCTATACAACCTATCCTGATACAGCTACTTTATCCGAACCTTACTTATTACTAACCCACAATTTGGCACACAATTTGCGTTACCTTCTCCAGAAAACAAAAATTTCATTTGCAAAGGAATTTATTACTGAAGAAAATTGAGATTCGTTAACTTTAATATACGTATAATTTCAACAGAATCCTTTGTTATATAATACAAGCAAGGGAACATTTTTTACCAAAATAATTATATTTTCTTTGTGGAATTTTAATTGTTGCCATGTTTTTTTTAGTAAAGATATGGAATATTAATTTTAAACGTAAGATTAGTACATCAATATTTTATATTTCATTGATCTGTGAGGTGAACCTTTCAAAGAACAAGTATTCGTAGATTTTGTGTAGTTTATACCAAAACCTAAACTCTTGGGCAGCCGTGGCGAAACTGTAACTCACGAGCACATTGTGGCTCGCAATGATAACTGTGCATTTCTCTTACTTCCTGCCTTCCCCAACCCCCACCCTCTCACTCACTGGAATCAAACTCCGTTCCATTTGCTTATTTGTCTCTGACCTGCGAGTGGCGTATCGTCCAATGGCATTTTTTTTTTTTGCTGCCAATATGATGAGAATATTAAGTGACATAATTCCTGATTTTGAAACTCTGTCGCAGAGACATTCTGAAGACAATTAATAGGTTGTGATAATGTGTCCTATGTTTTTTGGTTCATTTCTGTCTTCGTTACACGTACTAAACATTAGTTTGTAACATTATACTGTATAAAATTATATTGAAGTGCTTGACATAAGGAGAATGAAATCCGTTAATAAGTCACACAGTTGCTTCACTTCCCCTTCGGGTGTCCGCCTCCTACCATTGGTGCTACGCACGTTGCAGGTTACACAGTGGCTCGGCGTACAATGACATTTTCGCCACGGCTGCTCTTGGGTATAGCAGGATGATTGTGACAATGAGGAAATCTTTAGTACAGTTCATAATTAATTAGTTAATGGTACACGGTCCAGTTACCCTACTTCTTATTTACTAAATCCGTAACTTATTGTATATTGTTACGCATAGTTCCTAAACCAGAAAAAGATACGGATATAGTATATACTTACGCATTCATGTCTAACTGGTGATGTGGGTACTTTTCATCCGGTATACCTTGTTCAGAGTTCTTCGCTGAGACGAGCAGCTGCCAATACAGTTAGACTGAGAGACAGTTTCACACGCCAGGTTATAGATCTTATTTCCTTCGAATAAAGGAAACAGGTGCGTAAGTTAAAAGAATAGCCTACAGTCTGTTCCAGAAAAACTAACCGAGAGTCAGTCTGTCTTCCTTCTGAATAAGAATGTTAAAATGAAGTTATTTTAACAGAAATTATACATGTTTCAATGGAAATAGGGTTCTTGAATTAGTTTTGTCAGTTTGTTATAATCTGTATGAGAGGTAATATAACGGAATTTGATTCTTCTAGAAGCTGGAATGCATATTTCTCACCCGATGTTTACTTCTGTTAGAAGAATGAGAAATATACACTCATAGCTTTTATTAAATTGACGAGATCTCTAAGAAATGTATTTATGATTACAACTGAGGATATAAAGTCGAAATAACTATAAGAATACGTAATTACACAATCAGTGAAGTGGTAAATATGCTAAAATGAACATAAATATTCTGCTAATTCTTTCATATTTTAATTTCATTTGCGTACTTCTATCGTCCGTCCCAGGCATCTGTGGAGTATAAACACAAAACAAGACACCTGCGCAAGTGGTATGTGGGAGGGCTAGGGCCAATGACTGCTCTGGGGGGAGGCATTGCTTGAACGAAGCGAGCAATCGCTTGCAGAACTGGATAATTTCTATCTGTACTATACTCTCTACCACGAGCATCTTACCCCTTAGCGGATTCGAGCTGATGCTGCCCGCAATACACTCCGGCACAGATAGTCTCCGCCCCATATACGCGAAGTTACTCTACAGATTCCAGGGACGGGCCATAGTTAGAATCTAGTAATGGAAATAAGAAATGTATTATTAAAATCTCTTAAGCCTTTCTCTGTTGGCGAATAGATCAATTCTGCTCACAACACATGAACCAGTTTAGATACTTTGTACACGTTCAACGCGTCAGTACATGTTGGGATACGTAGCTACGCAGTTAGAGACACACGACAATATACCTACTCAACACATTGTGTTAAAAATCGAGGATTCGAATCAGTCACTGCAGTGAATTGAAGCCTGTGGTGAAGGATGGGGAGGGCCCATGTAAAACATTTAGTATAAAGACATGTATGGATACTGACAGGGTTTCAATTGACTGCAGTTACAACGATTCTGTTCGTTTTTTAAATAACAATAAACAAAATTGTTCAATTATTTTTAACAGTTTAAATGCTCAATTTCTCATAAAACGATAGTGTACAGTGGACTCTCCTAAGTTCGACAGAACAGAATTGAAAGTTCTGACCAATAAGGGTAATGGGTGTGGCAGGTGAAATGAACACAAATTCTTATAGGTTATCCATCAACGAATACAGTACTGTACTTGCATTTCCTGCCCCCCCCCCCGAGACTTGTGTATGCGCTTCTAGTACTACAGTGGGTTTCGACAGTTCCGTCTCACAAACGGCACAATTCTCAAATAGAAAAAGAAGAGTTCATTAATTTAAAATCAGTGATCAATATGGATGTTCAAATCAATAAAATATTCTGTTTTCCTTTAACGAACCTATCACTACAAGACACAGGACCAATTTCCATTCAAATGGAAAATCCATTTCTTAGTGCCCGTATAGGGGCGTGTCTAATTCTCCTACGTAAGCAGTTGAACTATACGATGTCGAACTTGAGTTCAGTCGAACTTGAGCTTCCACTGTAGACCTACTATAGATTGACAACTCGAACTGAAACCCTGACCGAGTTACTACGTGAGCGCTGGCTGTCTTGGGGAGGAGCAAGTGAGAAAGCACGGGGGGAAGGGAGAGAGCACTATGCACTATGTACTTGCAGGTCCACTCACAGTTTGCCAAACCTGCTAACAAAAGCATTAAAAGGTTGATTAGTTGCCTGCAATGCTAGCATAATGGAACCTTCCTACCCGACAGTCGAGGCAAAAATGAAGAATCCGTTATTGTGGTAATACTGGAGAGTGGTTCTTCTATTGGTCGCGATGCCCACACACACCCTGTCAGATATTTACGTGGTGATTGGTGACTGAATGACGAGAAGTGATGGAGAGAGAAGTAAGAAAGAGAGAGATTCCAGAAGTTGGCGTGTTTTACGGGGTTTCACTTGAAGTTGTCAAACTATATATTACATAATATTAATATTAACTTACTAAATTATACGCCATAACAGTGAAAGGGTTAAGATCAGTATCGTATGGAAGTTCTTCACACAGGAAGATTATAATGTATAGCAATAACTTTCATCCTTGCTGAAAAGTAGCAAGTGAAAATTGACTGGTTTTGCTATAGAGTATTTAAAATGCTGCACCGTAAATATATGAGTAGCTTAATATCAAAGACGGACATCTGACTTCAATCGAAACTTAGATAGCTGTGGTTTTTTATACAAATTTTCATGCTGTTGCCAGTTATAGTGAAACCATATGCAAACTCTAACATTATATTTATAAAATAAATTGCCTTAAATATTACAAAGAACACTGTGAATTAAAAAATTGCGTCTAGATCAAAGCTATGGAGAAGACAGATGTCCGTCTTTGATATTAAGCTACTCATATATAAGAAAAAAGATGAACTTTTGATAATTCTTACAGTTTCCTAACATAACTTTCACATTCAAAAGGAAGACAGATGTGAGGTCGATCAGTTTTACTGAAGGTGACTATGAAGTGGTTTAGTTGGGATCTGCAATAACGACAGAGACGAGCTGCGAGTCTGTTTACGTTGCCGGCGGCCTGATGTTACACAACGTGTCCATGAACGCCACGCGGTTACGCACTTCCACCACCTGATTATTGTTATTATTGTTATTACTATTATCGGCGGGTCTCGAATTGTCCAAATGCGCCGCGTGGTGGTGGTGGTGATGGTGGTGTGCGCGAGCGGCCTCCAGCAGCACACGGTCCTGCTGTTGTGCGAGATGCGTGCGCAGACCTTCCACCACCGGATGTTCCGGTGAGTACCGCTCCTCCTCCACCAGATAGCGCAGGGCCTCTGTCATGCAATCCGAGTACCCGGCAAGGAGTAAACTGTTGTCTGCACCCGATATCCACTCGTCGTCCAAGTTGCTTACACATCGGCCGTTTGCCTCGTCGGTGTCTTCGTCATTGCCGACTTCGTCATCGTCCTCGTCTTCGCTTGTTGCCATCGTTACAAGAGGTTCGCCGTGTCCCAGGAGGTTTGTGAGCCGCTCGGCCATATCTGCAAAACAAGAAAACACCAACATTAACACGACAAGCGATGGTTGTATTTTAAGTCATAACGAATTTACCAAATATCTTCTACAGCAGTGCTGGGAAGATTCATGCATTTTGCTAGACTGAATCGACGTACTTATTATTTTCATGCACGCTAAAACCGGTTCTCAGCTGAAGCGATACCATTACACTTAAGGATGGTTTAAGAATGAGCGAATTATTTCGGTGGTGCAAACAAGGTGAAATAGCGATAATACGCTAGAAATTCCACTTCACACATCTCTGTAATCTTCATCTTTCACTGTTGCTACCTCTCGTCACTGGAACTCTCTGCCGCCTGAAGTCAAGGGCTGCCGAACATTGAAATCTTTCAAATCCAAGTTAGAAAATTATTTTATGACGAGTTGCCAAGCTAACTTACTATTATGACAAGTGTTGTACTGCATGTTTCCACGTATTCGCATTTTTTTTTATGTTCTAGTGATATTTAACTTATTTTATATTTTTGTTTTCATATTTTCCGATAATGGTATATCTATAATGTGATAAGTTGAGCTATATATAATCGTAATTTTCCTTACTGTGTATACTTAAAAATATTGTATTCATTGTATGCTTTGTACTGCTCTATTTTATTACTATTATTATTATTATTATCATTATCATTATTATTATTATTATTATTATTATTATTATTATTATTATCATCAATCATTGTCTTATTTTTTTATACTTTGTATGTCTCATTTATTTTGACCTACTGTTCACATTTTATTATGCTTTTTCCTTTCTTTCTGTATGTTACATATTAATGTCTGATTTCTACTTACTTGTTGTTTACATTTTATTATTATTATTATTATTATTATTATTATTATTATTATTATTATTATTATTATTATTATTATCTTATTCAGTTTTGTGTGTAAAATTATAGTGTACTTTGTAAATTTGTAGTGTTTTTTGTAACGCAGTTTTACTCCTGGTTGAGTGTTAGAGAAGGCCGTATGGCCTTAACTCTGCCAGGTTAAAAAATCATTATTATTATTATTATTATTATTATTATTATTATTATTATAAAACACATAGGTACAGTATATAATAAGTAGCTTTAGTAATTTGAACAATGATATAATATAAATCTTGATTGTGCAACTTTTCACACTATATCACTTTGGAAAACGTATTATATGTCTTTCACGTGTTAAATTTTA